>NW_017386030.1:1260425-1339367 GCF_000237925.1 Schistosoma mansoni | reverse complement strand
TTCCTGTAGCTGTAAATAATTCCTCAAAATCAATAGCTTCCTAAGTATTCGACATTGAATGCTGACCACATTGTTTAAGTGGACTTGTTTAACTGAAGGCTTTCGGTAATGCATCCGTTCCAGATCACGTTTCGACTCAGCGTAGAGCACAGCTCCTACGTTCATTAGCCAGATTAAAGCAAACGTTTCTCGATATATTGATGACGTATCAAATGTATCTTTCCGATCTCTTCTTATCTGACTTCTGATTTCGATTGGTTGGGAAAGCTTCGAATATAGAAGTTGTTACTGGTTCCTAGTTATCAAACTAAAAATCTAGTCGTATCTTCAACTCCTTCTGATAATAATAGTCTATTCATAGATCCTGGAAGTTACCTGTACTTATATCTTCACTAGGATATAATACAATCTTTTACTTCTTAATTAGGTACGTCATTCAACTATGTTGAATGTTACTTGTCTATACTGGACATTTCTACTTTTATTTCCTTAAATTAACTTACTTCTCAAATCTTGTAGATTCTTTTCATTACTTCTGAAACTTTTAATTAGTCTATTCAAGTCTTCTATAAATTAGATAATTAATGAAATAAGAACAACAATAAATATAGATCAAAGTGTCATTCATCAGTGTATGAAGTCACTAACTTCTAGTCTGAGCCATGTTGGTAGATGCAGACTACCTGGTTGGGGTCTGCGTGACTATCGTAACCAATGGTTGGAAACTCTTGGTGACATGGCTCAGAATCGATTACAATGGCGTAGGTGTATAAACTCTTTATCTTCCCTTAAACCTTGAGATTAAAATTGCTTCATAACTTTTTTCCTTTCTATACTATATCCTTATATACAACCTTTCTTTATATACTACCACAACTAAATTAACTACTTCTATGAATTCGGTGTTCATCTTGTTATGCTTACGAGGTATGGCAACTTGGACCGATGCATATATGTGTCTGGTCCTACGTTGTAACTAACTGACTGACTGACATCAGAAAGTAAAGTATTTGCAAACTTCTTACAGATAATAACCATCATTATATATCTTCTGGTAGAACAATACGTAAATACATTATAATCCATGATGAACAGGTTGTTAAGGCTGACTTAGTCAATAACCTTTATTCCAAAAATATGTCTCCGATTTAAAAAGTTGTCCAGTTTTCGATCTTTTTTCCTCTATTTACTTTGTTTTCTTTTGTTTGTTTATGTAAGAGAAATGTTGTTGTAATATCTCGTGCTGAAAATCCCATATTGTGCTAGCAAGACTCTCCAATGCAACATCACATGCATCTATCGAGTCACACTTGACGGAGAAGCTTTGGTGGATGTGGAAATTTTTACATATCTGGGCAGCATCATCGATGAACGCGGTGGATCTGATGCAGATGTGAGGGCGAGGATCAGCAAAGCAAGAGTAGCATATTTACAACAAAATAACACTTGGAATTCAAAACAATTGTCAAACAACGCCAAAGTGAGAATTTTCAATACACATATCAAGACAGTTCTACTGTATGGGACGGAGATGTGGTGAACTACGAAGTTTATCATTCAGAAGATACAAGTGTTTATTAGCGGTTGTCAACGCGAATTACTTCGGATCTGTTGGTCAGACATTATCAGTAATAATATACTGTGAGTGAGTGCAAGTGAGATCACAGCGGAGGAAGAAATCAAGAAGAAGTACTGGAAGTGTATAGAGCACATATTGAGGAAATCACTCAACTGTGTCACAAGGCATGCCCTCACTTGGAATCCTTAAGGCCAAAGGAAAAGAGGAGGACCGAAGAACATATTACGTTAAGAAATGGAGACAGGCATGAGAAGAGTGAACAAAAATTGGATAGAAGTAGGAATCAAGTTCCATGACAGAGTGAGTTAGAAAATGCTGGTTGGCTGCCAATCCTCCATTGGGGTAATGCAAATTTTTATGAACAAGATAGATAAACATGATATACTCAACTTACGTTTACAATAATTTATTGCCGTTTCTACATTAGATTTTCTCTGTTCTAAATTATCTGAAAATATAATGAACATTAGTGTAGTGTAAAATTTTCGATTATATATGTAAATGATGATTCCTAAAATGCTCATAGTTGAAATCATGAGTCAATTGAAGCTAGACCACCATGGAAAACCTGGAAGCACTGCTTGACGGCCATTTCGTCCTATTGTGGAACTCCTCAGAAGTGCAAATCCACGATCCCACCTCGCGAGATTCGAACTCAGGGCTGAGGAGCCCAACAATAGAACGAAACGGCCGTCCAGTGCTTCCATGTTTTCCATGGTGATCCAGCTTCAATTGACTCATGATCTCAACTATATACAAAGATAAAGTATAAAAGGATCGACATCCAGAACTGAGTTTAAGTTTATATCATAACTCCGCCTGTAGCTCCTCTGGGGATAATACCCGTCTCAAGCCCAGGTAAAGGAGGAGGGTTGGGCGTGCGGTTAACGACTCCATTCCGTAGAAAACCAACTCACTAAAAGACACTAACCAGAAAAAAAACAGCTCAAACCATTTAAACTCTGCCCTGGGAGTTGAGGGAAGAATTGTGACGCCTCATCTCATCTTCTGTACAATTTTGTTCAGTTAGCTCCAGTTCCAGTGATATTGACTCATGAATTGTTTACAAAAATAAGAAATGAAAAGAACGTTGTGTAATGATGCGATGAATTATGAACAATCTTTTGTTAAGGGTAGTTGATCAATGAACAGACCATAAGAACAGAGTAGATAACAGTTATATTCATGGAAAATTATTGATCGTGAAAAATTATTGTTAAGATATAAAAAGGAAAAATGAGAGATTATAAAAGATGGAAAAGAATGTTAAGACCATGGTAAGTGTCACAAGGGGGTTTTGTGGAGATTTTAGTAATTTTATATAGTTAAGACCATTAGTCAACTGAAGCTAGACCACTAAGGAAAACATGGAATCACTGGATGGCCGCTTCGTCCTATTGTTTGACTCCTCAGCAGTGCTCTTCCACGATCCCACCTCGCGAGACTCGAATCAAGGATCTACCAGTCTCGCTCCAGACCACTTAACCGATAAACCAATGAGCTGGCCGGCATTCAACGGTGTTAATGTCTAACCTCAACCAATCCACAAAATTGCACGACCAATTTCTATTGTATTGAGGTAGATACCTGTCTCTACCTGACATGGATGAGCTCCACTGGCCACGACTTCTCACTAGAACTCCAGGAATTACCTCATGAAGCCCACAATAGGACGAAACGGCCGTCCAGTGCTTTCAGGTTTTCCATGGTAGTCTAGCTTCAATTGACTCATAATCTTAACCGTGGTAAGTGTTAAAGTGAACATAGTGTTTTGTATACGAAGGTTAGTCTTGAATTGCTTAGAAACTATAGCCTCTTCTTTACTTCAGTTCTCATTTATATTCATATTGAACCGATCTCACTCACTATTGTGAACGATTTAGAAGGAGAGTTCTAGAGCATTGTGACTTGATACAACAACAATTATTTTCAATTATTCAACACTATTGTCTTCCATTACATAGTATTGATTTAGGGGTGAACTGATTTAATACAAGTACGGTTTTACATCTTACACAAATGGAATCGTCGTGAAGAAAATTATTTTCTTTTTAGCATACTAGACCTCTTTTTCGTCTATTAATGATAGTTTTAGAGCCTATGCTTAATCATTAATTTTTAGTGTTTTTACATGAAACGTATTAGGCAATCTGTTATGCTTGTTGCTATACGATTATCATGAAATATCATCGCCGACTCAGATACACCGACCTAAACGATCAAGTTAATGACAAATACACCAGTATGGGTAGCCTGGAGTATTGATTTGTTCTTTCTTTTTTAATAGCTCAGTTATGCCTGTTAAGTTCAGAATGCCAATTTTAGTATCCGAGATACGAATCATATAATTTCAGACATACTAAACTTTGGCGGCCTGTTTAAACCTATGGGCTACCTGTTCCTATCTTCTAGATATTTCAACAAGTTATCTAATTTCGTTTGTTTTAATACATCATTATGCCTATTGAACGCACAACCTATTCAGGTGCGTTTCTGAAAAGTGTAATACCTTTCGATGCAAAGGTTACAGAAGGCCTAATCAGAGATATCGTGGTTGCAATATGCAGCGAGAAGAATGTACATTATCCAGATCTCCATTGACTTGGCTGCTAACTTCTAACTGGCGATCACTCAATATTTATCCTTAGGAAGCATGAAGAAGTAATAAAAACGGAAACTTGTTGAAGTACTTAATGCTGAGAATTCTATATTGTACCAAAAATATAATATTGAATAAAGCTAATAATAATAATTAATTAATTAATTATATTACAAACAAATCAGACCACATCACGGCCGTAAAATAGAAAAATAACATTTGTACAAGATCAAGCCTCAAAAATGGATGTAACTGTAAGATACTGTGACTAATAGTAGTAGTAGTATTAGTAGTATAATGAATGCCTATAATTACATGGTTATGAATAACACAATGTATATCTCGATATACTGTTGTAAGTACAGGTGAGATTCATGAGTAGAATGATAAAGTAGTGGTTGGAGTTAGTGAACAGGGAATTCTGGAACTAGGTATCATGCTACTTGGCACGCGTCAGCAAAGTGTACCTGTGGTCTTGAGGGAACTAAGGCTCCCTGATGAATTTGATCCTGTGTTACTCAGCTTTACAGTCAAAGATGTCAAGTCACCTAGACTAGTGGTCATATTGCATCTTAGTCGATAGGATTCCATTTGTACTCAAAAGGATATGACACACATGATAGTAATCATCACTTAGTGATCAATCCTTAATGTAAATAGAATAACAATCACTTATTAACTAAAACTAAATTTAGTAAGTGAAATGAGAAGAATTCAATAAGAAATAATGAGAGAAATCAAATGTAATATCTATTTAGTTGATGATTTAATGTTTAACGATGGATTATAATTTTGATGTTTCTTTATTGGTACTATTGATAAATGAGCATTGAAACGACAATATAAACACAAATTTTGTAATTTTAATAGTTGAGATCATGAATCTATAGAAGGTAGACCATCATGGAAAATCTGGAAGCATTGGACAGCCTTTTCTTCCTATTGTGGAACTCCTCAGTGGCAGTGTGCATCCACGATCTCACCTCGCGAGATTCGAACGTAAGACCTATCAGTTTCGAGCGTGAGCGCTTATTTTACAGACCTCCATGTTGATCTAGCATCAATCGATTAATAATCTCAACCAATAAAATTACTAAAATTTCCACAAAACCTCCTTCTAATAATGATCATATGCTCACTAGTAACTGGCTCCATGAGATATTTCTTGGAGTTCTAGTGAGAAGCATTGACCAAAAGAATTCAACTGAGTCTGTTGTGAGATAGTAACTCGCTGAAGACATTAGTGGATGTGTCGATCAATTCCGTGGATTGGTTGAAGTTAGATCATAATACCGTTGGATGTTGGCCAGCTCAGTGGTCTATCGGTTAAGTACTCGCGTACAAAACTGATAGGTCTTACGTTCGAATCTCGTGAGGCGGGATCATGGATGCGCACTGCTACTGAGGAGTCCCATAATCGGACGAAACGACCTTACAGTGCTTCCAGGTTTTCCATGGTGTCCTAGCTTCAATTGATTCATAATCTCAACTATATAACATTACTATAATCTTCACAAAACCCCCTATTGATAATAATAATAATAACTTACCATCTTGAATTGATGAATGAATCCAAAATAGAATGAAATGAATATAAATTAATAAGCTGTAATACATAATGATTTAATTAGTCTTCATTATTATTCTAATTTATTTAAATGATAGACATTATGTAATTTATATAGGTTGTATATTACAGGTTATTTTATAAATTATACTGATTTGTTATTTGATTGTGTTACTAATACAATATCATTGATTGGTTAATTTTTTAATGAAAATGAATCAATATTATTGATTATTTATTTTGTTTATTAATTAATTGGTTTGAGAATGCCCTGGTATAGCTGACGATGGTGGCGGTGGTGGTGGGGGGGGGAGGATTTCGCTCTTACTCTCCAAAATACTCTTACATAGTCACGAGTTTACAGCTACTATCAAAGAAGTCCTATTCACTGCCTTTTCACAACATTAATGTTGTTTAAGAAATTGAGAGGACGAAGAGAGAATATCCGGTGATCTAACCAGATTGGTGGGTAAGAAGGATCTATTTAGGAGAGATAGAAAACTGTGATATCGAACCAATGGTACATATGAGCTCCAAGATCTTGAGGAAACAAATAACATATGAACCAATTGTTGATCACCATCTACCATGAGACTACATCTCTTGACATTGATCTAAAGCCCTGTGAATCAGACTTACGGATAAAAGACTCGGAATGTGTTCCCCACAAAGAAAACAAACCTACTTTTGTTTAGACATCAGGATAGTTTCACAGATATTACACACAAATCAAATAACTTGTGTAGCTCATATCTATTCAGTAAGCCTATGTACTAATAAACAATAATGAGAGTACGTTGAGTTTACTATTCATTATTGATAAAATTCTTTTGTGTATTTCGATAATAATGCCAGATGAATTCATTGAATGTGCATATATGCTCAAGACACCGTTTACTGGTTGAATATACTAAACAACAATAAAACTGAAATCTTACATATCTACTCATAGTCAATTAAATCGTGTTGTTGTTTTATTTTATGTACAGCTCTATTCAATTGAGTGAAACACATTGTATTCAACGTATAAAATGATTGATCTCATCCGGATAAAAGAACGTAGACAGTCTATCTGCTCATATGAAAACATTACATATAATATTGTAAGCAAAGATGGATAGTAGCGAGCAGTGGAATCCAGTTTGACTCGCATTTCGTCCTATTTTGGGACTCGTCAGCTGGATGTACCTGCATTTCAGAGTTGATGTTCACTCTGGTACTCGAACACAGTAACTTTCGCTTTAAACGCCATCACGTTATCCACTGAGCTACTGAGTCCTGGATTCGAGTCCTAGAATGAACATCAACTCTGAGATGCAGGTACATCCAGCTAACGAGTACCAAATAGGAGGAAACGCGCGTCAAACTGCATTCCACTGCTAGCCACTATCCATCTTTACTTATAATGCTTGTGAATTAAGACTGTATCGAAGCAATACACACAGTATGTACATATGCCAATTATAGACTGACCAGTTGCAGTCCTAAACATCAATGGGAAGATTCAAACAAACAATACTAAGTGAATTAAATCTAATATATCATTGGAACAAATCTCAAATTATTTATATTCATTCAACAGTATTCGGCTACTATTGTCAATTGTAAAACCTTTACCAATGATTTCATTCCCTTCAACATGTACTTATTCCCAGTTTCAAATCAATGAGATCTGGAAGAAGAAGCTCTTATCAATAGTGTACGATATTTGTTGTACATGTTCTGTCCATTAGGAAAAGACATTTGAAGTGGATAGGACATACATTGAGGAAATCACCAAACTGCGCCACCAGGGAAGCTTAAATTGGAATCCTGAAGGGAAGCTGAATGGCGGGAGGCTAAAGAACACATTACGCCGAGAAATAGAAACAGACATGAAAATGATGAATGTTAACTGGAAAGAACTGGAAAGGTTTGCCCAGGACAGGTTTGGATGAAGAATGCTGGTGGGTGGCCTATGCTCCTCGACGAGGAGTAACAGGCGTAAGGAAGGAAGTAAGTACCAGATTATAAATTTAATGTATTCACACTATGATTGAATGATAACAATTGGAATTACAGCATGGAGACAGTTGAATTAGTCTTTGTAATCCAAAAACCATTAGATTTATTAATAGGCGATGATACATGAATTTATCTATGGGAATTGATTAACATTTCAGTTCATTAAAAATATAAATAATATCGTGGTGTACACCACTGACTTCGATAGATATTAGTAGTATGTATCATCAATCAAAAGATATGTATGAGCATAACAACAAAGCCACTAACTTCTGATCTGCTATCCTAGTGTGTTCATTTAAAAGTACATGTATGATACAAGAAAGAAGTCTGAGATTTCAACTGTTCGAAAGAAACCTCTATACATGAAACTACAATTCAACGGGGATGTGGCTAGTGATACTCTGAAAGATAGGTTAACGAAAGTAATAAGTGGAACATTCTACGCAGCCAACCTTGTGTTGAGTTTCTCGCGTCGACCAGCGGTGTCTACTCAAATAAAGGAAAAGTTACCTGAGTTGGCCTTCTCTATGTGTATTTACAGGTTCAACTGCTCCTGTGGAGATACCTATATCGGGCGTACTACTAGGCAACTTAACCAACGAATGAGTGAACATTTACCAGCATGGTTTGTGAAGGGCCAGATAAAAACAATACTCAATTCTCTCTTGGCACATCTTATTGATAGTGGTCATAATGTAGATAAATCGAAATCATTTCAAGTGATCTATCATATACCTTCATCATTTCTCAACGATGTTCGTTCCTGTCTCCTTCGTATAGCAGAAGTTTAATTTTGTTATCATTTGTTTGTAATTTTCCGCCTATTTCCGTTTGTATTCTTCACTATCAGTTTGCCATTAACATCCAATTCTTTCGTGTAGTTAATGAATTCGAAAGTGTTATGTAGAGAATGGATATAAATACATCTTCTTACAGGTTCCCAGGGATCTCCTAGTTCCTTTGCTACAGAGTAATAAGTGGATTCGGATATGACAAGAATTGGTCGGAAAGGTAATCCAGGTTCGTTCACTTTAAGCAAACTATATAGTTGTGAGTTTGTTGGTCCAGTTACTTTAATGAGCTTGTAGAGTTGTTTGTTTGTTGTATATTTTGTTTAAAATAATCTAAGAATATTACCTGGTTTGGCTGAGAACAGTTGAGAACCTTTCATCAAGAATCTCTTCAACCAAATATCTTGTAAACATAGGCTAATCAATCAAAATGGACTCATAGTACAAATTCATGTTCAAGATTAGTAGACAGCTTCTTAAAACAGATTTCATGTTTTTTAGTTCTATCGAATCATTTGCCAGACATTTGAACAAACCGAAATCATGTACAAAAAATACTTCTACAATCTCTTATTCTATCATAGTTATAATTTCTCGTGAGTTCTTTTTCGTTTTCTCTTCTTTAGTGTATAACCATCTGTTTCAATTCTACCTTCTTTTTCTCTATACAATTTCTGTTGAAACTCATTTGTTACAGTTTCGATGATCATCTTGACTGAAGTTCAACACGACAATTTCAACATTTTATCTTAACAAACTTAGAAATTCCATTCCAATAGATCGTCATGATGAATTCATATTTAAGCTCTCAATAACGTCATTATTATCAGAAGGAGTTTTGTGGAGATTTAAGTATTTTCATAGTTGAAATCATGAATCATTTGATGGCAGATCACCATGGAAAACCTGAAAGCACTGCAAGGTGTTTCGTCCAATTGTGGGACTCTTCAGCAGTGCGCATCCATGATCCCACCTCACTAGATTCGAACACAAGTCAACCAACACACTCCATTTCAACATTGCATAACTTTAGAGACTAATTTCACGTTTTTCAAGATTACTCATACACCAGCTCACGTTAAATACCGATGTAGGTAGTGGTCAGGCATAAGTAATGTATATCCATGACATCTCAGTCGATGATCACTCACTAGTGAATCAAACGATTTACCATGTTATTCTAATAATCTCCGTCTTACCACAAGAGTCCCATCATGCACAAGACATAACTGACCACCATTTCAAATCTAGAGATGCCATCGACAAAGTGAATTGAAATGGTATGAGTAAATTTCTCTCCAAAATACTGTCGACCTTAATCAGTCGATTATTACGCAATATAATATCCTGTACACAGTAAGTGATAACTCTTCTATGTGGACGTTTGAATCGGTTTCCTAAATTCTTCTAATAATCTCAGACTAAATCTAGACGACCAAATGCAAACGAGAGAAGAGGTGCAAAGTGTGAAAAGAACCACTTTACTTCTAGATTAGTTCATATACAGAAAATAGAAGGTACTGATTGTATTTCAGATGATCTTGAGCTTCTAACAGTTTCTGGAACCACAATGAACCTTGTTGCACGATAGGTAATCATCTAATAAGAAATAGAATACGTGACTCTTCACCATTGAGATGTTTCTGAGAAACGTCTATGCTTCCTATTGTTTTCATCATCACTCCTAAATACTTTTGAAACACCTTTCTTCTTCTTCTTCTTCTTTTTCTTCTCCCCCAAAATGAGACTTCAAAATGAGACTTCATCTTCGGGTTGAATTACCATATTAATCAGTACATATCACTTTATAATAATAAGAAAAAAAGGATGAATCAATAACTTGAAAATTGATATACTACTTTAATAGTTATAAGTAAGAGTGAACAGAATTCATTTCAATAAAATCTTAATTATGAAATGACAAAGAAATAATAATAATAATAATCAAATTATCAGAAAGGGGTTTTGTGCAGATTTTAGTAATTTTATATAGTTGAGATCATGAGTCGATTGAAGCTAGACCACCATGGAAAAACTAGAAGCACTGGACGGCTATTGACTAGTGACTGGTTCCATGAGGTATTTCCTGGAGTTCTAGTGAGAAGCAGTAACCAGTGGAGTTCAACCAGGTCTGTTGGGAGATATCAACTCACTGAAGACATTACTGAATGGTTGCTCAATTTAGTGGGTTGGTTGAAGTTAGACAATAACACCGTTGGATGCCAGCCGTCTTAGTGTTCTATCGGTTAAGTGCTCGCGCGCGAGGCTGATAGGTCGTGGGTTTGAATCTCGAGAGGCGGGATCGTGGATGCACACTACTGAGGAGTCCCATATTATGACAAAACGACCATCCAGTACTTCCAGGTTTTCCATGGTGGTCTAGCTTCAATTGATTCATGATCTCAACTATATAAAAATAATCAAATTGTTTCATATTTTATTCCATAATATTCTCTTAAATCAATGGCGCCAAAGTACTTTTTGAAAAAGCAAAAGGTCAGACCGTCAATTATATAACATATTGTCGGTGTCGAAAAACAAAGGTCACCTTTCATCTTTGTTTTGGCTTTTAAAGAATTTAATATCAAACAGAAGATCTCTATTAACATTCTTCTGTTTTGTGTTATGAATAACTTTGTATTAATGTCATCAATCATAAAGGACAATGTTATTGTCTAGAATATATACTGGGTTACTACTATAAGGGGTCATATCAGATTAGAAAGCAAAAAGTGAAAGTCGATATCTTTTGTATACAATATCATTCTATTTGGCATGAGATAAAATTGTCTTTCAAGAGGAATCATGCTTGATCATAATGAGTTGATTCACTCGCCTCTTCACTTCTTATCATTTCGTCTTGCTTTTATTCACTTCGTTCTCTCCTCTTCGCTTCTCTTCACTTCGTTTCCTTGATTGTCTGTTCAGATCAATGAATGTAAGAAATTGATTCTCGCATTTGAATGACTTTATTCGGTTATTCATTAACACGATTTAAGTCGATGATTATATACAAGAGTTGGCGACATGTATATCTCGATGACAATCAGAAACGATGTTATTGGATACAGATTAGGGCCACTAAATTGGTGAGCCTGTCGATAAAATCATCGTCCAATGTAGTTGGAGGCAAACTAAAGGGCGAACCACAAGGTATATTATATGTTGTTATCATTTACTTACTGAACGACATTTAGGAAACGCTAACAACATTCACAGAAGCAAATCGATGTGGTTCACAAGACTGAATTAAAGCATTTGTCCTCGGTGTTTCTGTATAAAATTTAATATGAAATAAATTCGTATTCATTCACTCGACACGTTGACAGTACTTATTCATTGTGCTCTTCAAAAAAGCTATATTGTAATTACATTTTCTTCTTGACTAGTATATATATGATTAGTGTTACTCTGAAAATGGGCATCCAATCTGAAACCGAGCCTGAGAAATCTCTATTAGATTGACTATGTCCGAAGTCCAGGGACTTACTATAAAGTTTATAATTTCATGTTCGAAGTCACACTAGATGTGCCATTGCTTCTGCACCACTGTCAACGAGATAGTGAAATTTATTTCATCATTTTGGTGATGCATAACGGATAGTTGTGTTTGCTAGCTATGTTTGACGTTAATGCGTGTTGACTGGGAGGTTTCGCGAAAAGCTTTTCGTGTCAGATAATTTGAACTTTAGAAACTTTAGAATTTTCTGCAATTTCGAGAAGACCTACCACATTTATTTTGATATCAACACCAATCAGGATTATCTGTCTCTCTTGATCTAGTGACAGATCGTTTTGCTGAAGAACTCATATGAGGAGTTTGGGAGCGTTTACGGTCATAATGGATATTAGGGTAACGTGTCAGAGTTTAACCGAGGTCTTTGATGTCATTTCGTGTTGTTCGAGGCTTTTGTTTGACAGAATAAACCTGAGAGTTCTGGTGATCTGCATAATCCGATCGGTAGATGCATCCAGCTCGCATACAGCATTATTTCGAAATGAGACAAGCACTGTCTGCACTTGTTGGCGAGGCCTTGTTAAGACGAGCTGTTTAAACAAACCACCGTCAAACGTTCGTTGACCAATGTCCTCTCTCATTCGCAGCAACATTTCTGTTGCTAGACTATTTTGCAGCTCCATGTTGTGGAGTAATTCGTTTATTCTTTGTCGAGCGATTAGATCTGCACACTTATGAAGAGCCATTTTGAAAGTTTCATAATGTCACGTCGGTATCACCACTAAAGATGTCACACGTATTCGGAGTTTGACAACGCCTTTACATGTAACACCTCTATAATTGAAGTAGGCTGGCCAACCCAGTCATCAAATCGGAAGTCAGAAGCGAAGATATATATCTGAAAGGCTATCGATATAACGACAGGCGTTTAATGTAAGCTGGATAACGGTTGTAGGAGATGCGTAGCATGACTTAGTCACTCATATGTGATCAAGAACATTCAGCTAGATGTAATTATTAGAACTAATGAGCTCAGTATGAAATGTTGAACACTTACTGAAATATTTATTTCGGGGATTTATTTATCGCTGAACATGGATTTGCTTTGGTTATTTTTTATCAACCTATAGTTTATCACAAATGGTAAAATGTTATCTAAGTTTAATACAGTGGAGAACTTAGGATTCAGGTATTCCGAAAATTTGCCAACCTCAGAACAGGTCTCCAAAAAGACTTCTGAGTTCTGATGACTTCAGCCTTGCATCCATCAAAAAACTGTAGGACGATTACGTACGTATTTCAAAATACTCACTATTGATCTGAATACACATACAATACTCGACTCCTATTCAGAGTGGACTTAGCATTCACCATAAATGTACGTCGAAATCCTATGATAATAAGATTTATTTGAATTAATGTGCTAACTAAGAATTTCCGAAATAATGCAATTAAAGGCAGGTAGAACTAGATGAGCAGAAGTGAATGTAGTGTAATTGGAATATGTAATCAGTGTGAAGTCAAGTACAAGTGAATCATTAATTCATACAACTATCACAATGGTGATGCACGTTTCCCATTTCTGAAAATCGTTGCATCTTTAACTACATGTCGACATGGATTGAGCTTCCACTCGAACGTTTATCGAAGAATAGACTTCAACTAAACCTAATCGTCTTCTTCAAAATACTCTACCAACTAAAACTAACATCAACTGATGCAACCCAATATGCAAAAGAACACATCTACTAGACTTGAAACTCTGTGTACAAAGTGTGAATATCTCATTCGAAATGCTCTCTCTCTATATGAGACTGTGGAAAGATTTGTGAAAATATATGTGTGTGTGTGAAATGCAGTCATTATCATCAGTTGTTTGCTCAATCGATGTTTGCCTCTTTAACGAAACCGACTTCAAAATGCTTTCACATCTGATTTCATTGAATAGTTTTGGATTTGTGATACTAGAGAGACATTGAATATTTGATAATTGTTTATACCGAGCACAATAATGATGAAACTACATATCTCGACGATATTGTAAAGTCATGCCATCTGTGGTAGATTTCATGAATCTCGATACTACTGAAACTGTCCTGTAGATCATGAAATAGATTGGCAATTGTATAAAGGAAAATCTATCACTGGGATTATTGTTATATGAATTGTGTTCTCTCTGTTTTGTCATTCTCCTAATTGTAGTTAACTGTGTTTATACACTGTAATGAGACCTTGAATACACTGTTCATACATTAATCGGATGTCCATCTCCTTCTATCAGGAAATAATACTTTTCAACTTATACCTCATATAATCACAGTGATGAAAGTACCTTCCACAGATAACTACTCTATATGTATCAATGAATTTTTTCATTATTCAATTGAAATCATATCTGTCTAACATGAAGATATTGTGTTGAACGAGAACATAAGTGGGGGATACTCGAATGTATTTGAACACAAAATTACAGAATATCTTAATTAAATCAATTGTCTCAGACTTCACTGTCCCTACATTTCCATACCGATTGCATTCTGTCCTAGTTCTTTCTTTCTTGATTTTATCGACTTTCTTCTGTCAGACATTCTATTCTTTACCGGAGTTGTACACCACATATGTCGATATATGTAGCAAACACCACAAAACTATCTTTGAACATATATTGAAAGGAACAAATTTAGGATTATAGGATTTAGTAAAACGATTAATCAGCATCTACAACAACAGCAACAACAACAACTACTACTGTGGCACTTGCTAATTAGGTTGATAGATATAAGTAGTATGCAACACCAATCAGTGGTAGAATGTCTGATAGTAGAAGATTGAGAAGATCAAATTGATGAATAAAACAGGAATATAAACAGAGGGTAATTGTAATAAGAATAGAAATGAAAGAACGACGAATTGTTTTAAGGAACAACTGATGGAAGATGTGCAATTCATGTTTGTTTGTTTGTTTAATGTATGTTTTTCACACTTCACGAAATCGCTGTGTCATTTCTCATCAAATTATAAATTGGTCTTCTTCATCTGTATTCTTCTTCTTCTTCACTACACTATCAATTACTCCGCCTGTAGCCACTCTCGAAGCTACTGCTGGTCCCAAGGTCGGACAGAGAAGGAGGATTGTGCATGATGTTACTGACCCCATACCGTAAAAAACGAACTTGCTAAAAAATTCGCTAACCAGAACTGTGGCCTATGCTCCATTGGGAGTAACAGGCGTAACAACAAAAACACTATCAAATTAAAAACATATTGCTTAATGATAAAACAATTTTATTGTGATGAATATTCTTTCGGTTGATTATGAATTTGTTCATTGTCCAACCGATTCTGAAATTGAAATAAAAAAAATATAAACTTCTAGTAGAAAGGCTTGTAAATAATCAGTAATATGACAAAATATGACGAATTTTGAATAAAGAGTTCCTATCCCATACACACGATCAAATACGGGCGATTGACAACTAATGAAGCAGCAGTCTCTGCATCAATAGAACTCAGCACACGCAAAGAGAAAAGCAAGATTCTTAAAGTCAACATGGAGAACATCGATCGAATCACACTTGATGGAGAAACTGTGGAAGATGTGGAATCTTCCACATAACTGGTCAGCATCATCGATGCAGATGTAAAGGCGAGGATTAGCAAAGCAAGGACAGCATTCCTACAATTGAAGAACATATGGAACTCAAAACAACTGTTAATCAATATCAAAGTCACAATCTTCAATACGAACGTCAAGACAGTTCTACTGTACGAAAATGAAACGTGGAGAACTACCACAACCATTATCAAGAAGGTATAAGTATTTATAAACAGATGTCCACGCAAAATAATCAACATTCACTGGCCAGACACCATCAACAACAGCCTAATGTGAGAGAGAACAAACCAGCTTCCATCTGAAAAAGGAAATGAGGAAAAGACGTTTAAAGTGAATAGGACATACATTGAGGAAATCACCAAACTGAATGAACAGGCAATCCCTAACTTGGAACATGGAAGGGAAGCAGAATAGCGGGAGGTCAAACAACACATTACGACGAGAAATAGAGGCAGATATGAAAAGGAACTAGAAAGAACTGGAAAGGATTACTTAGGAAATGGTTGTATAGAGAATGCTGGGGAGAGACCCTGGCGTAAGTAAGTAGGTAAGTTTAGTGTATCTTCTGAAGATCACACTCTTTCAAATAGCTTATTTGATTAAATAATGTTGTCATTCTATTCATTTGTTTAACTGAAACTTTGAATTCATCACATTCATTTACATAATGACATTTGGAAATTCCATCGTGAATTATAATATATATCTACATGTATGTATATGTTGATGGAGGTTTGTTCTCTGAGCTGGCCGATTTGATCATGGAGCTCTTATTGTTATTCTGGAAGACGTCATCGGCACTTCCATCGGAGGTTTGTGTTGATGATGTCGTTAAGAATAACAATGAAAGTTCCATGATCAAATAATCTAGCTCAAAGAACAAAACTCCAACAAAAATCATACACGTGAGATATGAATCTTCTCCACCATCATATATTTATGTATTATTTGTATTACTTACAATTCGGTAACTGTTTCTTCATTTCTTCAAGCATCTTCCATAAAAATTGATGATGAACTAAAATTTTACAAAAGCAAATAGAATCATTATCCTAAAAGAGTTAAATCATATTATTTCAATAATCTAAATTGAGTTCAGATACATTTGTTGACTTTTATGAACCCTAAACGCCCTAGTATGGCTTTGAGTGAGGAGAGTCCATTCTCCCTCTCGAAATGCTCTCACATGGTCACGCGTAAATACAGAGAAGTACTAATCACTGCCTTCTTGCGGCATTACTGTTGTTTACGAAATCGAGAAAACGAAAAGCAAATGTAAGGCGCTTTACTTGGGTTGGTAGGAACAGAGAATCAACCTGGGGTAGTTGGAAAACCATAAATACAATCCAGTGGCGCACATCGGTTCCAGGATCTTGAGGAAACAAATGACGTATGAACTAATTGTTGGTCACCGACTAATATGGGATGACATGTTCATTACGTTGCTCCATTGACTTGTGGATTAGACCTCCAGGTCAAAGGTTCAGGGTGTGGCCCCCTAAGAAAGCCAACTGTTTCAGTCTCGGCACCCGAACAGTATTCCATCCCTCACACAAATCAAATGAGATTTATGCTACGCATATATATCTGGTGCCTCCTTGTACCAATATTTATGTGTTTAAATAAATAATAAATTGAGTTGAGAGAGGTAATTATTCCAAATGAAATTTTCTTATATTTGAGATCATGAATCGATCGATGCTAGATCTTGATTAAAAACCTGTAAGCACTGGACAGTCGTTTCGTCCTAGTATGAGACTCATCTGTAGTGCGCATCCACAGTCCTACTCGTAAGATCAATCGATTCGTCTTCTCAATCAAAAAATTTAACAATCTTCTCGCTAGGTGGGATTGTGGATGTGCATCGCTGAGGAGTCCCCGAATGTGACGAAATGGCCATCCAGCCTTCCATGTTTTCCATGGTTGTCTAGCTTCAATTGACTCATCATTTCAACTATGTATGAAATGAATTTGTTAGGTAATTTAAATTATGTATGTACAAAGAAAAATAGTGTTTCACCTACATAGTTCTTTGTTGAATACTCTTACATAATAAAATCGTTTTAAAATTAAATATTCGATCACTTCGATATCTGAAAATACAACAAAAATTAGTTCATTAGGTCTACATCTTCTAAGAAATACCAGTTTAAATGAAGATTTCTATTCAGTATACGATTATGTAATGGAAATCATCACCCTATATCAAATTCATTGAGTATGAGAAGGCGTTTGATAGCTTGGACAGTACAACACTATGGAGGCTTCTTCGACACTATGGCGTGCCTGAGAAGATAGTCAATATCATATGGAATTCCTATGATGGATTAAACTGCAAAATCGTGTATGGAGGACAACTCGCTGACTCGTTCGAAGTAAAGACTGGTGTCAGGCAAGGTTGCTTACTCTCAATCCTTTCTCTTTGTCCTGGTGATCGACTGGCTCATGAAGTCGTCAACAACTGGAGGGGAGCACGGAATACAATGGACAGCTAGAATGCAGCTGGACGATTTAGACTTCGCAGATGATCTGGCTCTTCCATCGCACACGCAACAACATATGCTGGAGAATACGACCAGTGTAGCAGCAACCTTAGCACCAGTAGGTCTCAACATACACAAAGGAAAAAGCAAGATTCTCCGATACAACACAGTATGCAAAATTCGAGTCACACTTGACAGAGAAGCTTTGGAGGATGTAAAAATCTTTACATATCTGGGCAGCATCATTGATGAACACGGTGGATCTGAAGCAGATGTGAAGGCGCAGATCGGCAAAGTGAGAGCAGTATGTCTACAATTGAAGAACATCTAGAACTCAAAACAATTATCACCCAACAATAAAGTTGGTATTTTCAATACAATTGTATGGCGCGGAGACGTGAAGAACTACGAAAGTCATCATCCAGAAGATACAAGTGTTTGTTAACAGTTGTCTACGCAAGATACTTCGGATCCGTTGGCCAGATACTATCAGCAACATTCATCCGTGAGAGAGAACAAAGCAGATTTCAGCGAGGAAGGAGTCAGGAAGAAGCGCTGGAAGTGGATAGGACACACATTGAGTAAGTTGAGTGAGTTGGAGAATGCTGGTCAGCAGTCTATGCTCCATTGGGAGTAATAGGCGTAAGTAAAAGTAAGTAAGTAAGTATTAAAATGTGTATGCATGATAAACACAGACATATTCTTTTAGAAAATCTACCTCGTATATCGTTAGAAACGGGTAATTGACAAGTCTCATTTCTGTATTTATCCACCATTTCTGTATAAATGTGATAAGGAAAATTCAAATGTTACAGAAAATATTTAATTCGTTTGCAGAATTGTTTAATCTATAAACAACAAGTCAATCATCATCATCATCACTTCCACCTATCTTCACCAGTACATGGAATTTCACAATCTGATCACACGTACAATTCACAAGAATTACAATGACAACAAGATAAACAACATATGATACTAGCATAAATCAACGGAAACTTATATGCCAACAAATCGTCAGTATGTACTCACACTCACTTGCATAAACCGACTGTTCTTCACTGAAACACTTCTCCATTATATGAGAATTTCTAACATTTGTTTCTACAATTCAATAGTCAAATATGAAGGTATACATTTGGTGAGATCACAGAACCACAACTATGTAACACAGAGGGTTCTTCATCATAGACATTGAAACACATTAGAAATATTCACAACTCAATTGGTAAAAGCTACCAACATCAAGAGCGTTTCAGCTGTCAAGCACGACGAATACTCTGGAGGAAATTAGACTTACCATGTATTTTTTCTTCCATGTCTATTCGATTGATTAACTCTAAACATTGTAGAACAGGTGAATTTGAAGTTGCAATTTAACACATGGACAGATAAATTTGAGTGATCGTTATATCTAGTGCTTTGATTCTTGCTATGCCGTGTACTACTAGACTACTTGAACGATGGAACCCGCAACGTCGCGAGAGAATATAGAAGACTAGTAAGTAGGAATGTTATTCCCAACACAGTGCCAAATATAGTACAAAATCTCATATATTTATAGCTTTTTGACTGAAAGTAGTTGGATGTGTTCAACAGGAAACCCTGGACCCGGGGTTTGTGCTATGTATCATGTTTAATACTCTGTAATTGAGTGAAACTACAAATCATATATCCGTATGATATACACTTCAATTCTTCATACCGATTCGAAACAATCGAATCCATCAATGTTGAACTGGAATACATTAGATAGACACTAACCTCCCATAAGAATCTTTAGTTCAATAGATCTATACAGTTCACTTCTACACATCAGATCTACAATAAACAGAGAAATTGGTTTGAATTCATTCATATTACAACATACATTCATCAATTGTTTGATTTTCAGTTGACAATTCCATATTGATTCTATCTGAAAAGTGAACGAGAATAATGCCTGTTATCTTTCAACCATACATGATAAATACACATATATACACATTAACAATGATACAATCTATAAGGAAAGATGGTAAGCAGTAGAATTACGAATGCACGTTTCGTCCTACGTGGAACTCATCAGCTGGATGTACCTTCATCTCAGAGTTGATGTTCACTTTGCGACTCAAACGCTGTATTGTTCGCTTACAACGGCATCGTGTTGTCCACCGAGCTACTGAGTCCTGATAGCCACTTCATTGTGCAATGTGGTGAAGTTATATTCATTTAGTCAATACCAAGTGAATATAATATAACCCATTTTTCTTATTTGTCATCTTCTAACTCCACTGTTAAAAATGAGTTTACGTTTTATTTTCATGAATTCTGCTTCATTTTCTCTGAAATGTTCAATTTCTTGTCCTATGTTCCCTGTAAATTGAGAATAGATAGAATATGCAACTGGTATTACAAATCTGAATTCAATGGGTATTGGTTACTTCAATCGTCCTATTGTTGTTTAGGATTGCAGTTGATCAATCTCTTATTGGTATATGTGAGTCTCGTGCGTTGTGCATCGATAATGTCTTAATTCACAAGCATTATAAGCAAAGATGGATAGCGGCTAGTAATAGAATCCGGGACATGTTCCACTTTGTGCTTTTTGTGACTCATCAGCTGAATGTACCCACATCCCAGAGTTGATGTTCACTCTGAGACTTGAACCCAGTACCGTTCGCTTTAAACATTATCCCAAATAGGACGTCGTGCCACACATCCTGGATTCTACTTCTACCCACTAACTATGTTTGCTTAAAATACAACTGTTGCTGCTACCTTGACATGATGGTCGAGCTTGCCTATCGTAATAAACCAATCGAGCTATACTGGCTGAAATAATCGTTCCTCAAGATCCTATCATGTCAGACAGGTCGGTAGAGGAGCGGTAAGACTATATGCAGCAAGCTAAATTTCCGAAGACGAAGTCGTACTGCTGACTGTACAGAGGTGTGATGGCAGTAATGTGTTTCCTTCAGACAACCAGCATAACAGCGATGCTGCCTTCCCATCAGGAGAGATGGGGTTAGAAAGGTCGACTCTAAAAATCCCACGAATACCTGTTTCCGACGGTAAAGTCCCATCAAGTACGGAGGTAACACAAAAATTGCCGACAAAAAGTGCGTGTGTGACCGACCACAAGCAGTTGTCCCTTGTGCACTGCTTCTCAGCTGAATCTATATATTCATTCTTCTGTTATTTCTTTTTCTCTCGGAAGCTCGAAACCCTTCACCGTTCGATTCATCATACTCATAAATCTCAACAGCTTTTCTTTAATAATTTCAAAATATAAAGATTGAATTTTTATAAAAGTAGATTTTTATCTTTTTAACTATGACATACGTTTTAAATATTTCAATTCGTACTCAGCATTATCTATTTTCATAATCAGATTGTTATCTGTAAAACAAAAAAGAACCAATCATCCAGTGAAAATGTAGATACTTTACTGTTATGTTCATGTTAAGTCTTCTAATTGTACTCTGGATTCGGTTCTCATGCTCTTCTCCTATAACCCACATGCTGAATCTACACAGCAACTTGAACACTCTGGGACTCGAACTCAACACCTCTCATTTTCTACGCTATAGTGTTATGCACATAGCTTCTATATCATGATAGCCACACAGCTTTTGAAATGGGTTGAAATTTGAATTCATTTTTGTATTGGTTGTTTGAATCTTCCTATCGATTTTCAGGATTGAAATGGATCACTTACTTATTAGCATAGATACATCCTATGCAGACTGCCTTGATATTGCCTTAAATCACAAGTATCATAAGTTGAGATGGATGGTGGTGAGCAGTGTAATACTGAAAACGCCTTTCACGCTATTTAGGACGCCATTTCACAAGTCGGTGGCTATCTGATCACAGTAGCTTAGTGGATAATACAATGGCGTCTGAAGTGAATGATAATGTGTTCGAGTTTCATAGTGTACATCAACTTGATGATTCGGTAATTACATCTTGTTCAAATTATCATAGATTGATTTAAGAGTATGAATCGATAATAAGGGTGTGTAATATAACATAGAAGCGGAGACAATCTATACATTTGTACATGAATGTTAAGAATGTTAAGAGATAGAATACAAGGATAGTTATATTATGGGAACTACTTCTTTCGATAACATAACATTCACAACTTATCTGGCTTTCTATTCGGATAAGGGAACACATCCCAGTGTGGTTCTATAAGGGTGAGAGGAAAGCAGTTAGAAGTTCCCATGCTTGAACATCTAATCGACTGTCATCATTCTATTGATCCTGAACGGCCATTTCCTCCTATTATGGAACTTCTCAGCAGTGTACATCAAGCATATTTAATAAAGGACTCAATCGCAGAACCTTCAGTCTCAAGCACAAACGCTTAACCACCACACTACTGAGCCAGCCGGTATCCAACAATGTTAATGTCTAATTTCAATAAATTCCATACTACGACGAAACGGCTGTTCAATACTTTCAGTTTTTTCCATGATATTCCTAGTTTTAATCGACTGATTGATAAACTGTAAGTACTAAGTTCGAATACCAGAGTGAATATCAACACTCAGATGCAGGTACATCCAGCTGACGAGTCTCAAATAAGACGAAACACGCATCAAACTGGATTCCACTGCTAGTCACTATCCATCATTTTGCTTATAATGTATCCATCATTATTTATATAACATGATATAAAAATTATATGAATATGGATATTTGATAAGTTAATTCAATTAATAAACTACATACCATCTTCAATTGATAAATGAATGAACCAAACCATAAACAAATTCACACGAAACAATAATGGATGGTACATTTTTTTTGGTTCTTGTTGCTATCGAAACTAAATTTTTTGTGGTATTTATATCGTCAAAAGTTGAATATCGATTTGTTAATGGTACCATTCTATATGTTATTAATTGGTTAACTGCTGAAAATAGAACAAAAGTAAAGAGAAGAAATATTTGAATACTTCAGTTAAAGTGTCATCTTAGAAACTAACTAACATTCCTTCTTACAAACAAGCAACCAAACGTCCTAACAACCTAATTTGTTTGGTAAACTAACTTCAATTTGATTATATCATAATGATAAGGTAGAAGATGTACCACCTATTCTACTACTATTCTACTACTAATGCTCCTCCTCCTCATGCTACTACTACTACTACGACTACTACTACTAACACTACTCTTACTACACATTTACTGACTTCATTCATATCAGTGAATAATAACACAATAAAATATGACAAAAAGAAACTATTTTCCATAGAAATATTCATGACCTCAGACAGATAACAACAGTAATTGAACAAAGAAAATGAAGGTGCTAACTCGATTTGACATAATGACCATGTCTAGTGAGATATAAATATAAGATAAACACATATGTAATTTTAATAGTTAAGATCTAGTAGTTAAGCGCTCACGAGCGAAACTGATAAGTCCTAGGTTCGAATCTGGTGAAGCGAGTTCGTGGGTGCTCACTGCTGAGGAGTCCCACAATAAGACGAAACGGTCGTCCAGTGCTTCCAGTTTTCCATGGTGGTCTAGCTTTAATTGATTTATGATCTCAACTAATAAAATTACTATAATATCCACAAAACTACTTCTGATAATAAACATATATGATGAATAGAGTAAATGAAAAAAATACACATACATACATATATATGCTTATATAAAAACAGTCAAGGTTATAAGCGAATAGATGGCATGAATAAAGTAACTTTCAGATAATGACTTTAGAAGAATAGATCAATTAATGTATCCAAAGGCCAGAATAGACTATACAACCATGATGGGTATCAGACTCTATAAACCATATAAGCTGCATTAGTTTATTAATAGATATATCTTCAAGAATCCATCTCATTGTTTGCTATTACAATTTATCATCTTAACAATGAATTATAATAATACAGTATTATTACTTTTGAAAACATAAATAACATCATGTGAATCATTTATCATTTCCAAAACCAAACATCTAAGCTCGGAACTCCTTGATTCATAAGATAGAATTAGTCAGACTCTCCCGGTCTCTCACATTATACGAACATTCTATGTATCTAAATAAATGGTTGCTCTGATTGTCATACGGAATATCAGCCTCATGACTTCCGAAGGAACTCGATTTTCATCACGAGGCATCATAAGTCTTCTAAAAGGAAACATTCTGACTCCAGGGGAGAGTTGAAATGGTTTGAATAATTTTTTCTGGTTAACGTTTTTCTAGCGAGTTAGTTTTCTATGGGATGTGGTCGTTAACTTCATGCTTAACCGTCCCCCTTTATCAGGTTTTAAGACCGGCAATATCACCCGAAGGGACTACAGATGAAGTTATAAGAATGAATTAGTCAGAATAAGTGAATTACCTACATTCACTCAATGAAAATTAATTGAATCAAGTTGAGTGAAATCTGGAAGATATTGACTGAACATCATGAATTCATTTTAAATATACAAAAATATTATGTTTCGCAAAGTGTAATGCATAGGATAGACAAACATGATATCATATCATAATGAAGATTTATGGAGATTATAGTAATTTTAAGCGTTAAATTGTTGAGTCCATTTAAGCTAGACCATTATGGAAAACTTGGAGGCACTGGACGACCACTGAGCTGGCCGGCATCCGACTCTGTCCATGTCTAACATCAATCGATCCACGATATTACGCGAACATTCATCCATTGTCTGTGGTAAATACCTGTCTCAAACGTACACGAATTGCGTCGCGCAATATCATGGATCGATTACTTTGTCCTCCAGGTCTCCCATATTGTCCAAATATTCCATCTACCTAACATCACTGTTGCTTTGATTATTAGAAGGGGTATCAGCCTCGTGACTTCCGAAGAATCACGGCTTTTAACATGAGGAGTCATAGCTTTTCTAAAAGATACTGCAGCTCCCACAGAAAAGTTTAAGTGATTTAATTTGTTTATTCTCGTTAGCTCACCTTGAGCAATTTTTTTCTAGAGGATTGAGTTGCTGACTCCGTGTCCAACCCTTCTTCTTTACACGTTATTAGGACCGGCAGTAATCCAAGAAGAGTTACAGGCAGAGATTAGTAATTTAATATTCATGATCAGTTGAATCATGCTTCTAATTGTTCATTTCTATTCAACTGAGTGAAACACTTTGTATTCAACGTATAAAACGACTGATCTCGTCCGGATACAAGAACGTAGACAGTCTGTATGCTCACATGAAAACATTAAATCTAATATATCATTGGAACAGATCTCAAATTATTCATATTCATTCAACAGTATTAGGCTTCTATTGTCAGTTGCAAAACCTTTACCAATGATTTCATATCCTTCAAAATGTACTTATTCGCAGTTTCAAATCAGTGAGATCTGGAAGAAGAAACTCTTATCAACAGTTTACGGGGTTTGTTGTACATGTTTTGTCCATTCAGTTTTCATGTCTTCATGTTTCACCTACAATTAAAACGTCACCATCAGTGAACTTCAATTGGTAGATGCCATTTTCATCATTCATCATCATTATCTTCATCATATCGTTGACCGAATCAATGTTATCTATTTATAATCCCTCTCTGTTTCTTTTCAATGTTTATTTCTGCTAACAGATTATAAACTCCGCCTGTGGCTCTCCGAAGTTACTGCTGGTACCAAGTCCAGGTAAAGGAAGAGGGTTGGGCATGGGGTTAGCGACCCCATCCCGTAGAAAACCAACTCGCTAAAAAAACGCCAACCAGAAACAATTATTCAAACCATTTAAACTCTGCCCTAGGAGTTGAAAGGAAGAATTATGAAGCCTCATGATGAAAGCCGAGATTTTTCGGACGTCATGAGGCCGATGCTCCTTTTAACAACCAGAGCAACACTCTTTATAGGTACATGGAACGTCCGGACAATGTGGGAGACAGGGAATACCGGTCAAATAACAATGGAAATGAGGAGATACAAATTGTCAGTACTTGGAATCAGCGAAATCCATTGGACACAACCTGGACAACAAAGGCTAGGTACGACAGAGATGCTGCTGTACTCCGGTCACGAAAGGGAAAATGCTCCACACACTCAGGGAGTTGCTCTAATGCTGTCCAGAGAAGCACGAAACGCACTTGTAGGACGGGAATCTCATAGATCCAGGATAATCAAAGCATCATTCAAAACAAAGAAGGAGGGGATCACAGTGAATGTTATCCAATAATATGAACCCACCAATGATAGCAACGACGACGATAAAGATCAGTTCTATGAGAGGCTTCAATCAATCATAGATACATGCTCAAGAAAGAACCTCACTATCATGATGGGAGATCTAAATGCTAAAGTTGGAGTGGACAACACAGGATATGAAGATATAATTGGACGACATGGACTAGAAGAGAGACATGAAAATGGGGCGAGATTCGCAAGTATATGTGCATTCAACAAATTGGTTATAGGCGGCACAATATTTCTACACAAACGCATACACAAAGCTACATGTATCTCATCGGACGACACCACAGAGAACCAGATAGATCATATTTGTATCAGCAAACAATTCCGAAGGACAATGAAAGATGTGAGAATCAGGAGAGGAGCTGACATAGCTTCAGATCACCACCTGGTTGTGGCCAAGATGAGACTGAAGCCGGACAACTGGACAAACAGCATTACAGAGGTTCGAATCAGGCTTCCAACGAGCATCTCACAAACTTAACCAATTCAAGATAACTCTCAACAACAGGTTTCAAGCTTTACAGGATCTACTGAAAGAAGAAACTACAATGGTGGACAACTGGAAAGGCATAAAAGAAGCACTAAATTCAACGTGTCAGGAGGTTCTGGGTCCTAAGAAGCATCATCATAAGCAATGGATCTCTATGAGAATCCTCGACAAGATTCAAGAAAGGAAGAACAAGAAACTAGCAATTAACAACAGTCGAACACGAGCAGAGAAAGTCAAGGCGCAAGCAGAGTACACAGAAGCAAACAAACAAGTGAAGAAGAGCAACATAACCGACAAGCAGAAATACATAGGCAAAGTAGCAATGAGGGTGGAAAAAGCTGCGAGAGAAGGGAAAATGAAACAACTATATGATACAACGAAGAAACTAGCAGGGAGATATAGTAAACCAGAAAGACCAGTCAAGGACAAAGAAGGAAGGACAATCAAAGAGATTCAAGAGCAGAGGAAAAGATGGGCAGAATACTTCGAGGAACTGCTGAATAGACCAGCTCCATTGAATTGACCGGAGATCGAAACAGCAAACACAGACCTTCCTATATATGTCACCTCACCAACGATCAAAAAAGTCAAGATGACCATCGGACAAATCAAGAGTGGGAAGGCGGCAGGACCTGACAATATACCAGCTGAAGCACTGAAATCAGACATTGAAGTAACTGCAAGCATGCTTCACCTTCTATCCAGGAAGATTCGGGAAGAGGAACTAGTGCCAACAGACTGGAAAGAAGGATATCTCATCAAGATACCAAAGAAAGGGGATCTGAGCAAATGTGAGAATTACAGAGGCATCAGTTTGTTGTCAGTACCAGGAAACGTTTTCAACAGAGTGTTGCTGAACCGGATGAAAGATGCAGTAGACGCCCAACTTCAAGATCAGCAGGCTGGATTCAGTAAGGATCCGTCGTTCACAGACCAAAATATGACACTACGGATCATCATGGAACAATCAATGGAGTGGAATTCGTCACTATACATCAACTTCATTGACTATGAGAAGGCGTTTGACAGTGTGGACAGGAGAATATTATGGAAACTTCTCCGACACTATGGATTCCCTCAGAAGATTGTCAACATTATCTAGAACTCATACGATGGACTACAGTGCAAAGTCATGCATGGAGGATAGCTAACAGATGCATTTCAAGTAGGGACCGGAGTCAGACAAGGCTGTCTACGCTCCCCCTTCCTCTTTCTTCTGGTGGTTCACTGGGGTATAAAGACTTCAACATCTGAGGGGAAGCACGGAATGCAATGGACATATCAGAATCAATTAGATGATTCGGACTTCGCAGATGACCTAGCTATCCTATCTCATACACATGAACAAATAAAGACGAAAACAACAAATATAGCAGCAATCTCTGCATCAATAGGCCTCAACATAAACAAAGGGAAAAAGCCAGATTCACAAATACAACACGCTGAACACCCACTCAGTCACATTTGATGGAAAAACTTTGAAAGAGGTGGAAACATTCACCTATCTGGGAAGCATCATCGATGAACAAGGAGGATCTGATGTAGATGTAAAGGCGCGGATCAGCGAAACAAGATCATTATGTTTACAATTGAAGAACATCTAGATCTCAAAACAATTGTCAACCAACAACAAAGTCAGAATTTTCAATACAAATGTCAAGACGGTTCTACTGTATGAGGCGGAGACGTGAAGAACTACGAAAGTCATCATCCAGAAGATACAGGTGTTTGTTAACAGTTGTCTACGCAAGATACTTCGGATTCGTTGGCCAGATACTATCAGCAACATTCTTCCGTGAGAGAGAACAAAGCAGATTTCAGGGGAGGAAGGAATCAGGAAGAAGGGCTGGAAGTGGATAAGATACACATTGAGGGAAGCACCTAACTGCCTTAGAAGGCAAGCCCTCACATGAAGTCCTGACGGTCAAAGGAAAACAGGAAGATCAATGAACAAATCACGTCGGAAAATAGAGACAGACATAAGAAGAATGAACAAAAATTGGATAGAACTAGAAAGAAAGTCCTATGACAGAGTGGGTTGGAGAATGCTGGTCGGTGGCTTATCCTCCATTGGGAGTAACATACGTAAGTAACTAAGTAAGTAGGTAAGTAAGTAAGTTATTTAGTTAGTAAGTAAGTATATTTCTGATATGACCTTTTATAGTAGTAAACAAGTATATATTCTAGACAATGACGACATCGGTTAATGTATCATATCTAATCATTGTCGTCTATAATGGATGACCTTAAAACAAAGTATTGCATAATACAAAACAGAAGAATGTTAATAAAGATTTTCTGTTTACTATTGTCTGACATTCATTACTTTAAAAGCAATAAAATAAAAACAATGATGAAAGGTGACCTTTGTTTTTTGACACCGACAATGTGTTATGTAATTGACGTTGTGACCTTGTAATTTTCTATTTTTGCTCCTTCTTTTCAAAAAATGTTTTGCCGCCATTGACTGAAGAACTTCGCCTGTAGACCATTCCGTAGAAAACTAACTCGCTAAAAAAAACGCCAACCAGAAAAAATAATTCATTGATTGAAGAGAATAATTTGGAAAACAATATGAGAGAATCTGATTATTTTTATATAGTTGAGATCATGTGTCAATTCAAGGTAGACCACCATGGAAAACCTGGAAGCACAGGACGGTCGTTTCGTCCTATTGTGGGACTCCTCATATCCTCACTGAAGACAGTTGGTGAATGGTTGCTCAACTTCGTGGATTGGTCGAGGTTAGACATTCACACCATCGGATGCCGGCTCAGTGGTCTAGTGGTTAGGCGCTCTGTGGCGAGACTGGTAAGTCTTGGATTCGAATCTCGTGAGGTGGGATCGTGGAGCCTCACAATAGGACGGAACAGCCTTGCAGTGCTTCCAGGTTTTCCGTGGTGGTCTACCTTCAAATAACTCATGATTTCAACCATGAAAATACTGAAAATACTGAGCCCTAATATGAATTCATCATGACGATCTACTGGAATGGATTTTAATTGGAATGGAATTTCTCAGTTTGTATTAGGTACAATGTTGAATGTTTGTGTTGAAATTCAGTCAGGATGATCATCGAAACCGAAACAAATGAGTTTCGATAGAAGTTGCATAAAGAAGAAGAAGATAGAAGTGGAACAGATGGTTATAAAACAAGAAGAGAGATTTCGGTTTGTTCAAATGTCTGGCAAATGATTCGATAGAACTAAAAAACATGAAATCTGTTTTAAGAAGCTGTCTACTAATCTTGAACACGAATTTGTACTATGAGTCCATTTTGATTGATTAGCCTATGTTTACAAGATATTTGGTTGAAGAGATTCTTGATGAAAGGTTCTCAACTGTTCTCAGCCAAACCAGGTAATGTTCTTAAATTATTTTAAACAAAATATACAACAAACAAACAACTCTACAAGCTCATTAAAGTAACTGGACCAACAAACTCACAACTATATAGTTTGCTTAAAGTGAACGAACCTGGATTACCTTTCCGACCAATTCTTGTCATATCCGAATCCACTTATCACTCTATAGCAAAGGAACTAGGAGATCCCTGGGAACCTGTAAGAATCGTTGAATCGTTGTTCACCAACATCCCACCAACAAAGACTATCATGTTTATCTACTAACATATAAATGATAATGTGAATGATACTGGATTACCGGATTACGAAATTCTTACAAATTAGAGAAAATTTAAGATTCCCATGGAGAACGTGGAATCACTGGATGGCCGTTTCGTCCCATTATGGGACTCCTCAGCATCCACGATCCTGCCTCGCGAGATTCAAACCCACAACCTATCAGTTTCACACGCGATCGCTTAACCACTAAATCTCAGCTATTAAAATATTATATGTTCATCTTATATTTGTATCTAGCTAGAAATGGTCATAATATCAAATCCAGTTGGCACCTTCATTTTCTTTGTTTACTTTCTGTTGTTATCTGTCTGAGGTCATGAATATATAAAATATTTCTATGGAAAATAGTTTCTTTTTTTCACATTTTATTCTATTATTATTCACGGATATGAATGAAGTCGGTAAACGTGTAATACTATTATTATTATTATTATTATTATTATTATTATTATTATTAGTAGTAGTAGTAGTAGTCGTAGTCGTAATAGTAGTAGTAGTAGTGGTAGTAGTAGTAGTAGTAGTAGTAGTAGGAGGAGGAGGAGGAGGAGGAGGAGGAGGAGCATTAGTAGTAGAATAGGTGGTACATCTTCTACCTTATCATTATGATATAATCAAATTGAAGTTAGTTTACCAAACAAATTAGGTTGTTAGGACGTTTGGTTGCTTGTTTGTAAGAAGGAATGTTAGTTAGTTTCTAAGATGACACTTTAATTAACTGAAGTATTCAAATATTTCTTCTCTTTACTTTTGTTCTATTTTCAGCAGTTAACCAATTAATAACATATAGAATGGTACCATTAACAAATCGATATTCAACTTTTGACGATATAAATACCACAAAAAATTTAGTTTCGATAGCAACAAGAACCAAAAAAATGTACCACAGATTACTGTTTCATGTGAATTTGTTTATGGTTTGGTTCATTCATTTATCAATTGAAGATGGTATGTAATTGAATCATTGAATTAACTTATTTATCAAATATTTGCTTATTATTCATATTCATATACTTCTTATATCCTGTTGAAATGAATAATGATGGATAGATTATAAGCAAAGATGCATAGTGACTATCAGTGGAATCCAGTTTGATGCGTGTTTCGTCCTATTCGAGACTCGTCAGCTGGATGTACCTGCATCTGAGAGTTGATGTTCACTCTGAGACTCGAACCCAGTACTTACAGTTTATCAATCAGTTGATCAGTCATGGAGAGAACTGAAAGTATTGAACAACCATTCCGTTCTGGTATGGGATCAATTGAAATTACACATTAACATCGTTGGATACCGGCTGGCTCAGTAGTGTGGTGGTTAAGCGTTTGTGCTTGAGACTGAAGGTTCTGCGATTGAGTCCTTTATTAAATATGCTTGATGTACACTGCTGAGAAGTTCCATAATAGGAGGAAATGGCCGTTCAGGATCAATAGAATGATGACAGTCGATTAGATGTTCAAGCATGGGAACTTCTAACTGCTTTCATTTCACCCTTATAGAACCACACTGTGATGTGTTCCCTTATCCGAATAGAAAGCCAGATAAGTTGTGAATGTTATTTTATCGAAAGAAATAGTTACGATAATATAACTATCTCTGTACTCTATCTCGTCTATACAGATTCTTAACATTCATGTACAAATGTATAGATTGTCTCAGCTTCTATGTTATATTACACACCCTTATTATCGATTCATACTTTTAAATCAATCTATGATAATTTGAACAAGATGTAATTACCGAATCATCAAGTTGATGTACACTATGAAACTCGAACACAGTATCATTCACTTCAGACGCCATTGTATTATCCACTAAGCTACTGTGATCAGATAGCCACCGACTTGTGAAATGGCGTCCTAAATATCATGAAAGGCGTTTCCTGTACTACACTGCTCACCACCATCTCAACTTATGATACTTGTGATTTAAGGCAATATCAAGGCAATCTGCATAGGATGTATCTATGCTAATAAGTAAGTGATCCATTTCAATCCTGAAAATCGATAGGAAGATTCAAACAACCAATACAAAAATGAATTCAAACTTCAACCCATTTCAAAAGCTGTGTGGCTATCATGATATAGAAGCTATGTGCATAACACTATAGCGTAGAAAATGAGAGGTGTTGAGTTCGAGTCCCAGAGTGTTCAAGTTGCTGTGTAGATTCAGCATGTGGGTTATAGGAGAAGAGCATGAGAACCGAATCCAGAGTACAATTAGAAGACTTAACATGAACATAACAGTAAAGTATCTACATTTTCACTGGATGATTGGTTCTTTTTTGTTTTACAGATAACAATCTGATTATGAAAATAGATAATGCTGAACACGAATTGAAATATTTAAAACGTATGTCATAGTTAAAAAGATAAAAATCTACTTTTATAAAAATTCAATCTTTATATTTTGAAATTATTAAAGAAAAGCTGTTGAGATTTATGAGTATGATGAATCGAACGGTGAAGGGTTTCGAGCTTCCGAGAGAAGAAGAATTAACAGAAGAATGAATAAATAGATTCAACTGAGAAGCAGTGCTCAATGGACAACTGCTTGTGGTCGGTCACACACGCACTTTTTGTCGGCAATTTTTGTGTTACCTCCGTACTTGATGGGACTTTACCGTCGGAAACAGGTATTCGTGGGATTTTCAGAGTCGACCTTTCTAACCCCATCTCTCCTTGTGGGAAGGCATCATCGCTGTTATGCTGGTTGTCTGAAGGAAACACCTTACTGCCATCACACCTCTATACAGTCAGCAGTACGACTTCGTCTTCGGAAATTTAGCTTGCTGCATATAGTCTTACCGCTCCTCTACCGACCTGTCTGACATGATAGGATCTTGAGGAACGATTATTTCAGCCAGTATAGCTCGATTGGTTCATTACGATAGGCAAGCTCGACCATCATGTCAAGGTAGCAGCAACAGTTGTATTTTAAGCAAACATAGATAGTGACTAGTGGCAGAATCCAGGATGTGTGGCACGACGTCCTATTTGGGATTATGTTTAGTGCAAACGGTACTGGGTTCAAGTCTCAGAGTGAACATCAACTCTGGGATGTGGGTACATTCAGCTGACGAGTCACAAAAAGCACAAAGTGGAACATGTCCCGGATTCTATTACTAGCCGCTATCCATCTTTGCTTATAATGCTTGTGAATTAAGACATTATCGATGCACAACGCACGAGACTCACATATACCAATAAGAGATTGATCAACTGCAATGCTAAACATGAATAGGAAGATTTAAGTAAACAATACCCATTGAATTCAGATTTGTAATACCAGTTGCATATTCTATCTATTCTCAATTTACAGGGAACATAGAACAAGAAATTGAACATTTCAGAGAAAATGAAGCAGAATTCCTGAAAATAAGACGTAAACTAATTTTTAACGGTGGAGTTAGAAGATGACAAATAAGAAAAATGGGTTATATTATATTCACTTGGTATTGACTAAATGAATATAACTTCACCACATTGCACAATGAAGTGGCTATCAGGACTCAGTAGCTAGGTGGACAACACGATACCGTTGTAAGCGAACAGTACAGCGTTTGAGTCGCAAAGTGAACATCAACTTTGAGATGCAGGTAAATCCAGCTGATGAGTTCCACGTAGGACGAAACGCACATTCGTAATTCTACTGCTTACCATCTTTCCTTATAGATTGTATCATTGTTAATGTGTATATATGTGTATTGATCATTTATTGTTGAAAGATAACAGGCATTAATCTCGTTCACTTTTCAGATCAAATCAATATGGAATTGTCAACTGAAAATCAAACAATTGATGAATGTATGTTATAATATGAATGAATTCAAACCAATTTCTCTGTTTATTGTAGATCTGATGTGTAGAAGTAAACAATATAGATCTATTGAACTAAAGATTCTTATGAGAGGTTAGTGTCTATCCAATGTATTCCAGTTCAACATTGATGGATTCGATTGTTTCGAATAGGCATGAAGAATTGAAGTGTATATCATACGGATATATGATTTTGTAGTTTCACTCAATTACAGAGTATTCACCATGATGCATAGCAACAGTGTGTATGTAGTATGACTTTATTTGAATATTTCACAATGAACACACTCAACATTCGATCAACTCGCATCAACTATGTATGCAGATGAGGTGATCGAATATATAACCACAGAGAGAGAAAGAGAGTATGTTCAACAGACGCATGTTAAACTGTTGTTTTTATACGAATATAAATACCGACATGACCTGATACGAAGTATCGCGATGAACATCTCAAAATTATTGTCTTCATTCCTGTTCGTTCCCTATTGATCTTCTGCCAAAATGCACTCTATGACTGACCATCACATATACTACTTATATGGATATAAGTAGACCACATCACAATAGAATAATGAAATAAGATTACATGTACACCTTGCTGACGAGTGCCAAGTAGCACGTAACCCGGGTCCAAGGTTTCCTGTTGACCACCTCCGAACACCATCTTATTGCAACATAGCGCAAGCAATGTTGAGCCACCTAGACTAGTGGTCACATCGCAACTTGATCGATAGTATTCGGTCAGCACTAAGAAGGACTTGACACGCATGATATTGATCATCACCAAGTGATCAATCAATTACGATTCATCGCTCGAATTTATCTGTCATTGTGTTTTAATGCAACTTTAAATTCACTTATTCCAAATTGATTAGAGTTAATCAATCGAATAGACATGGAAGAAAGAATACATGGTATGTTTAATTTCCTCTAGTGTATTCATTGTGTAATCTTACCGAATGTAAACCGTCCTATTTGACTATTGAATTGTAGAAACGAATGTTAGTAATTCTGATATAATGAAGAAGTGTTTCAGTGAAGAACAGTCGGTTTATGCAAGTGAGTGTGAATACATACTGATGATTTGTTGGCATATAAGTTTCCAATGAGTTATGCAAGTATCATATGTTGTATATCTTGTTGGCATTGTAATTCTTGTGAATTGTACGTGTGATCAGATTGTGAAATTCCATGTGATGGTGATGGTAGGTCGAAGTGACTGATGTGACTTATTTGAGTTGTATGCAACTTTATGGATGTATATTTGAAGGATCCATCCAGACTGTTCACCCAATATCTTCTACGTTATTCCTGTTCCGGTGGTTGAGATCATGAGTCAATTGAAGCTACACCACCATGGAATTCATTTTTCGAATGATGATGGTGATGATGACGGTGGTTGATTTATAGATTGAACAACTCTCCAAACGAATATTATAATTCCACATAATTTTAATATATTTTCTGTAACATTTGAATTCTCCTTATCACATTCATACAGAATTGGTGGATGAATACAGAAATAAAAAATGTCGATTGCCCGTTTCTAACAATATACATGGTATGTTTTTCAAATGATTATATCTGTGTTTATCATGCATACACATTCTAATGCTTACTTACATACTTACTTTTACTTATGCTTGTTACTCCCAATGGAGAATAGGCCACCGACTAGCATTCTCCAACCCACTCTGTCATGGGACTTCCTTTCTACTTCTATCCAGTTGTTGTTCATTCTTCTCATGTCTGTGTCCATTTCCCGACGTAATGTGTTCGTTGGTCTTCCACTCTCCATTTGGCCTTCAGGATTCCATGTGAAGACTTGTCTTGTGACACAGTTGGATGATTTCCTCAGTGTGTTTCCTATACGCTTCCAGTGATTCTTCTTGATTTCTTCTTTCACTGCAATCTCACTTAAACTCTCTCACAATAGAATGTTGCTGATAGTGTCTGGCCAATGGATCCAAAGTATTTTGTGTAGACAACTGTTAATAAACACTTGTATCTTCTGGATGATGACTTTCGTGGTTCTTCAAGTTTCCGTCGCATACGGTAGGACTGTCTTGACACTTGTATTGAAAATTCTGACTTTGTTGTTGGTTGACAATTGTTTTGAGTTCCAGATGTTCCTCAATTGTAGATCTGCTGCTATTGTATTGCCGATCCGAGATTTCATATCTATCTGCATCACATCCACCGTGTTCATCAATGATGCTGCCCAGATATGTAAAGATTTTTACATCCTCCAAAGCTTCTCTGTCAAGTGTGACTCGAATTTTGCATACTGTGTTGTATCGGAGAATCTTGCTTTTTCCTTTGTGTATGTTGAGACCTACTGGTGCTAAGGTTGCTGCTACACTGGTCGTATTCTCCAGCATATGTTGTTGCGTGTGCGATGGAAGAGCCAGATCATCTGCGAAGTCTAAATCGTCCAGCTGCATTCTAGCTGTCCATTGTATTCCGTGCTCCCCTCCAGTTGTTGACGACTTCATGAGCCAGTCGATCACCAGGACAAAGAGAAAGGATTGAGAGTAAGCAACCTTGCCTGACACCAGTCTTTACTTCGAACGAGTCAGCGAGTTGTCCTCCATACACGATTTTGCAGTTTAATCCATCATAGGAATTCCATATGATATTGACTATCTTCTCAGGCACGCCATAGTGTCGAAGAAGCCTCCATAGTGTTGTACTGTCCAAGCTATCAAACGCCTTCTCATACTCAATGAATTTGATATAGGGTGATGATTTCCATTACATAATCGTATACTGAATAGAAATCTTCATTTAAACTGGTATTTCTTAGAAGATGTAGACCTAATGAACTAATTTTTGTTGTATTTTCAGATATCGAAGTGATCGAATATTTAATTTTAAAACGATTTTATTATGTAAGAGTATTCAACAAAGAACTATGTAGGTGAAACACTATTTTTCTTTGTACATACATAATTTAAATTACCTAACAAATTCATTTCATACATAGTTGAAATGATGAGTCAATTGAAGCTAGACAACCATGGAAAACATGGAAGGCTGGATGGCCATTTCGTCACATTCGGGGACTCCTCAGCGATGCACATCCACAATCCCACCTAGCGAGAAGATTGTTAAATTTTTTGATTGAGAAGACGAATCGATTGATCTCACGAGCGGGACTGGGGATGTACACTACAGATGAGTCTCATACTAGGACGAAACGACCGTTCAGTGATTTCAGATTTTTAATCAAGATCTAGCATCGATCGATTCATGATCTCAATGAGAAAAAATTCATTTGGAATAATTACCTCTCTCAACTCGATTTATTATTTATTTAAACACATAAATATTGGTACAATGGGGCACCAGATATATATGCGCAGCAAAAATCTAATTTGATTTGTGTGAGGGCTGTGATACTGCAAAGGTGCTCAAACTGAAACAGGTGGTTTTCTTAGGGGACCACACTCGGAGCCTTTGACTTAAAGATCTGATCTACAAGGCGGTGGAGCATCGTGAGGAGATACAGTCCCTTGGTAGCCGGTGATCAACGATTGATTCATAGACCATTTGTTCTATCAGGATATTGGAGCCCATGTGCACCATTGGTTTGGAATCAGGGTTTTCCAACTACTCTAGGTAGACTTTTCGTGTCCATTAACCTGGTTAAATCGCGTGAAATTTGCTTTTCGTCCTCTCAATTACCTGAACAACAGAAATGCCACAAGAAGGCAGTGATTAGTACTTCTCTGTATTTACGCGTGACCATGTGAGAGCATTTCGAGAGGGAGAATGGACTCTCCTCACTCAAAGCCATACTAGGGCGTTTAGGGTTCATAAAAGTCAACAAATGTATCTGAACTCAATTTAGATTATTGAAATAATATGATTTAACTCTTTTAGGATAATGATTCTATTTGCTTTTGTAAAATTTTAGTTCATCATCAATTTTTATGGAAGATGCTTGAAGAAATGAAGAAACAGTTACCGAATTGTAAGTAATACAAATAATACATAAATATATGATGGTGGAGAAGATTCATATCTCACGTGTATGATTTTTGTTGGAGTTTTGTTCTTTGAGCTAGATTATTTGATCATGGAACTTTCATTGTTATTCTTAACGACATCATCAACACAAACCTCCGATGGAAGTGCCGATGACGTCTTCCAGAATAACAATAAGAGCTCCATGATCAAATCGGCCAGCTCAGAGAACAAACCTCCATCAACATATACATACATGTAGATATATAGATATATATTATAATTCTCGATGGAATTTCCAAATATCATTGTGTAAGCAAATGTAATGAATTCAAAATTTCATTTAAACAAATGAATACATTGACAACATTATTTAATCAAATAACCTATTCGAAAGACTATGGTCTTCATAAGATACAGAAAACTAGCTTATCTACTTACTTCCTTACGCCTTTTACTCCTCGTCGAGGAGCATAGACCACCCACCAGCATTCTCCATACGACCATGTCCCAAGCAATCCTTTCCAGTTCTTTCTAGTTCCTATTCATCCTTTTCATATTTGCTTCTATTTCTCGGCGAAAGGTGTTCTTTGGCCTCCCGTTTTTCTGCTTCCTTTCAGGATTCTAAATTAGGGCTTCCCTGATGGTGCAGTTTGGCGATTTCCTTTCTATATGTCCGACCCAGTTCAAACGTCTTCTCCTAATTTCCTGTTCAAATGGAAGCTGGTTTGTTCTCTGTCACAGTAGGCTGTTACTGATAGTATCTGACCAGCGAATGTTGATTATTTTGCGTAAACAACTGTTTATAAATAATAGTACTTTCTTGACGATGGATGTAGCAGTTCTCAACCTTTTATTTCCGTACAATAGAACTGTCCTGATGTTCGTATTGAAGATTGTGACTTTGATATGGATTGACAGTTATTTTGAGTTCCATATGTTCATCAGTTGTATGAATGAATTCTTTACTTTGCTTATCCTCGGCTTTACGTCTGCATCCGATCATCCTTGTTCATCGATGTTGCTGACCAGTTATGTGGAAGATTCCACATCTTCCACAGTTTCTCCATCAAGTGTGATTCGATTGATGTTCTCCATGTTGAATTTGAGAATCTTGCTTTTCCCTTTGCGTATGTTGAGTTCTATTGATGCAGAGACTGCTGCCTCATTAGTTGTCAATCGCCTGTATTTGATCGTGTGTATGGGATAGGAACTCTTTATTCAAAATTCGTCATATTTTGTCATATTACTGATTATTTACAAGCCTTTCTATTAGAAGTTTATATTTTTTTATTTCAATTTCAGAATCTATTGGAAGATGGACAAATTCACAGTCAACCGAAAGAACTATTCATCACAATAAAATTGTTTTATCATTAAGCAATATGTTTTTAATTTGAAAGTGTTGTTGTAGTTATGCCTGTTACTTCCAATGGAGCATAGGCCACAGTTCTGGTTAGCGAATTTTTTAGCAAGTTCGTTTTTTACGGTATGGGGTCAGTAACATCATGCACAATCCTCCTTCTCTGTCCGACCTTGGGACCAGCAGTAGTTTCGAGAGTGGCTACAGGCGGAGTAATTGATAGTGTAGTGAAGAAGAAGAAGAATACAGATGAAGAAGACCAATTTATTATTTGACACGAAATTACACAGTGCTTTCGTAAAGTGTGAAAAACATACATTAAATAAACAAACAAACAAACATGAATTGCACATCTTCCATCATTTGTTCCTTGAAACAATTCGTCGTTCCTTCAGTTCTATTGTTATTAAAATCGCTCTCTGTTTATGTTCCTGTTCCATTCATCAATTTGATCTTCTCAGTCTTCTACTATCAGGCATTCTACCACTGATTGGTGTCGCATACTACTTATATCTGTCAACGTAAGTAGCAAGTGCCACAGTAGTAGTTGTTGTTGTTGCTGTTGTTGTAGACTACGGGTAATTGTTTTAGTGAATCCTATAATCCTAAATTTGTTCCTATCAATATTTGTTCAAAGATAGTTTTGAAGTGTTTGCTACTTATATCGACATATGTGGTGTACAACACTGGTAAGGAATAGAATGTCTGACAGAAGAAAGCCGATAAGATCGAGAAGGAAAGAATGAGGCAAGAAAGCAATCGGTATGGAAATGTAGGGACAGTGAAGTCTGAGACAATTGATTTAATTAAGATATTCTGTAATTTTGTGTTCAAATACATTCGAGTATCCCCCACTTATGTTCTCGTTCAATACAATATCCTCATGTTAGACAGATATGATTTCATTTGAATAATGAAAAAATTCATTGATACACATAGAGTAGTTATCTGTGAAAGGTACTTTCATCAGTATGATTATACAAGGTATAAGTTGAAAAGTATTATTTCCTGATAGAAGGAAATAGACATTCGGCACATGCAGTGTAACTTCGAACATGAAATTATAAACTTTATAGTAAGTCCCTGGACTTCGAACAAAGTGAATGTAATAGAGATTTCTTAGTCTCGGTTTCAGACAGGATGCCCATTTTCAGAATAATACTAATCATATATATACTAGTCAAGAAGAAAATGTAATTACAATATAACTTTCTTGAAGAGAATGACGAATGAGTACGGCCAACGTGTCGAGTGAATGAATATGAATTTATTTCATATTAAATTTTATACAGAAACACCGAAGACAAAGGCTTTCATTCAGTCTTGTGAACCACATCGATATGCTTCTGTTCTCTGAATGTTGTTAGCGTCTCCTAACTGTAGTTCAGAAAGTAAATGATAACAACATTTCGTATACTTTATGGTTTGTCCTTTAATTTGCCTCCAATAATATCGGACGATGATTTTATCGACAGGCTCACCAATTTAGTGGCCCTAATCTGTATCCAATAACATCGTTTCCGACTGTCATCGAGATATACATGCCGCCAATTCTCGCATATAATCATCGACTTAAATCGTGTTAATGAATAACCGAATAAAGTAATTCTAATACGAGAATGAATTTCCTACATTCATTAATCTGTACAGATAATCAAGGAGACGAAACGAAGTGAAGAGAAGCATAGAGGAGAGAACGAAGTACATAGAAGCAAGACGAAATGATGAGAAGTGAAGAGGCGAATGAATCAACTTGCTATGATCAAGCATGATTCCTCTTGAAAGACAATTTTATCTCATGCAAAATATAATGATATTGTATACAAAAGATGTCAAGTTTCATTTTTCTTTATTTCAAATCTGATATGACCCCTTATAATAGTGTAGTGAACAAGAACACGGGTGGGGACAATCGAATGTAATTAAGCACAACTTACAGACTATCTTATTAAATTCTGATAACCATATAGTAGTCAACTGTTAATTTGCAAACTATCAATCAATTGTCTCAAACTGAACTGTTCTTTTTGCAAATATCAGTCCATCTTCTCTGATTTCATTATTCATGCATTTTCGTACCGATTGCGCTTCATTCCTGTTCGTTCCCTATCGCTCTTCTATATGTGACCATCACCATATACTACTTATATGGATATAAGTAGACTACACCAGGTATATATTCTAGACAATAACAATATTGTTTAGTGTATTATATAATACATAATTCCAAATCATTGTCGTATATGATTGATGGCATTAATACAAAGTTATTCATAACATAAAAGAGAAGAATGTTGATAGACATTTTCTGTTTATTATTGTATTGATATTCATTACTTATAAAGCGATAAAACAAAGATCAAAGGTGACCTTTGTTTTTCGACACCGACAATATATTATATAATTGACGGTGTGACATTTTGCTTTTTCAAAAAGTATTTTGCCACCATTGATTTAAGAGAATATTATGGAATAAAATATGAAACAATTTGATTATTTTTATATAGTTGAGATCATGAATCAATTGAAGCTAGACCACCATGGAAAACCTGGAAGTACTGGATGGTCGTTTTGTCATAATATGGGACTCCTCAGTAGTGTGCATCCACGATCCCGCCTCTCGAGATTCAAACCCACGACCTATCAGCCTCGCGCGCGAGCACTTAACCGATAGAACACTAAGACGGCTGGCATCCAACGGTGTTATTGTCTAACTTCAACCAACCCACTAAATTGAGCAACCATTCAGTAATGTCTTCAGTGAGTTGATATCTCCCAACAGACCTGGTTGAACTCCACTGGTTACTGCTTCTCACTAGAACTCCAGGAAATACCTCATGGAACCAGTCACTAGTCAATAGCCGTCCAGTGCTTCTAGTTTTTCCATGGTGGTCTAGCTTCAATCGACTCATGATCTCAACTATATAAAATTACTAAAATCTGCACAAAACCCCTTTCTGATAATTTGATTATTATTATTATTATTTCTTTGTCATTTCATAATTAAGATTTTATTGAAATGAATTCTGTTCACTCTTACTTATAACTATTAAAGTAGTATATCAATTTTCAAGTTATTGATTCATCCTTTTTTTCTTATTATTATAAAGTGATACGTACTTATTAATATGCTGATTCCACCCGAAAATGAAGTCTTATTTAGTGGAAGAAGAAGAAGAAGGAAGGTGTTTCAAAAGTATTTCATAGTGACGTTGAAAACACTAGGAAACATTCTATCTGATCAGTATTGTACAGATGTTTCACAGAAACGTCTCAATAGTGAAGAGTCACGTATCCTATTTCTCATTCGATGATTACCTATCATGAGACTATGTTCAGTATGGTTCCAGAAACTGTAAGAAGCTCATGATCATATGAAATACAATCAGTACCTTCTATTTTCTGTGTATGAACTAATCTAGAAGTAAAGTGGTTCTTTTCACACTTTGCACCTATTCTCTCATTTGCAATTCGTCGTCCTTATTTAGTCACGGTATTTACTGTGAGCTGGTGCATGAGTAATCTTGAAAAATCGTGATATTAACCTCTAAAGTGGTTCAATATTGAAGTGGGCTGTGTTGGTCGACTCAGACAGCATGACTGAAGTATTTGAGATGACGTTAATGAATGATTAGATAAATCGAGTAATATGATACAGAATCGATTGTAATGACAAACATATATATTAATTATCAGAAGGGGTTTTGTGGAGATTTAGTATTTTTCATAGTAGAAAGCATGAGTCAATTGAAGCTAGACCACCATGGAAAACCTGGAAGCACTGTTTGACGGCCGTTTCGTCCTATTATGGGACTCCTCAGCAGTGCGCATCCACGAACCCGCTCTCGCAAGATTCGAACCCAGGACCTACCAGTCTCGAGCCAAAGCCCTTAACCGATAGACCAATGAGCTGACATCCAATATATATTCATTCTTAATCTTAGCTTACATCTAAAGTTTCGAAATGACCTTATATTTCTTACTCAGTAAATTCATTTTCTCTTCTTGAACAATAATGTATAGTTTAAATCTATTACCATCGATACTGTAACCACGTATACTACAAGTGATTTCTTTTGATCATTTTCTCTCGTTGTTTTTGATGTCTTATGACCAAAATATTTCGAAGTAGATATGTGCTAGATTCTATGGTGGAGAAGATTTGTAGCTCAGGTTGGTGATTTTGAAGCTCCATGACCAAACCACCCAGCTCAGAGAACAAACCTACATCAAAAAGCTAGATTCTCCCTTGCATAAGAAAAGTCCCATTATTCATCATGATTGGCTCATCTGCATATTATACTCTTACCATTCTAATTCTCTTATATAATCAATTTAAAAGTATCGCAACCTCAATGTAACAACTAAATCCAAAGCTTCCTAGAAAATTTACTAAATAATTAATCTTCAAGGTTTAAATCACAAACTGATCTTGAGTAAAATATGATGAAAAACCTGGAAGCACTGGACTAGCTTTTCGTCCTACTATGGGACTGTTTAACAGTGCGCATCCACAAACCATAATCCATGAATCAAATCAAGTTTCTTTTGTTATATGCACGAATACTTATCCTCTAGATCATTGAGGTGCAATTCAATGTACTACATAACTAACTTTAATCAACTCCCTATTAGTTAATCATACAATCTTGTCTTGATCAATCAATTCCATATTAATATTGATTGCTTGATATGTGAACATTTCTCTGATTGACCAGAGAAATGTTGTTAGGAAACGGGTGCTAGATAAGGATGGCAAATCGATTGATGTAGTAGTGAAACTTCACCAGTTGAGATAGCTGGGACACGTGTTACGTATGCCCTACCACCGATTGCCCCGACGTGCAATGTTTCATGGTGTAGGAGTAGGTTGGAAGAAAGCTAGGTGCGGCCAGACCAAAACGTGGCACAAATCCATGAAGTCACTGACAAGTGGACTGAGCCATATTGGTAGGTGTAGACTATCTGGTTGGGATCCGCGAGATGATAGCAATCGATGGTTAGAGACCTTGAATGATATGGCTCAAAATCGTTTGCAATGGCGAAGGTGCATCCACTCTTTGTGTTCTACCAAATTCTAATTCTCTGAATTCCTCATGTCCCTATCCTTTTTCTGTTTCCAAATTTATTTCATTGTATTATACTCCTCGAATAACATCTTCAAACCCTAATCTTTCACATAATGCTTATACTCTTACTACTTCTACCACTATAGGATTTGAATCGACAACTGTATCTCTGTGCTAATGTGGTATGGCAACTCGAACTGATGTACGTACGTACGTACGAAGTTCTACGTTGTGAATGACTGACTCTGATTGACCGACAGCTAAAGTCATAAGTTCGCGCAAATGTTAGAAGGGTAACAAGTGTCAAAATATTGATTTTATGAATAATATACTTTACAAAATTTAGTATAAAATAAGTCATCTACCAGGATATTATAAATCCTTATACATTTCCATGTTTTTACAAACTAACAATGCCATACAACGTGGTGATAAAACTGGGTCAAAAATACGTATATAACCAGAATATTGATATGGATCCTTTTGGTCATTGTTTCCATTTATGTTTCTATATTCTCTAAGATACCATAAACGATCAAATAGGACAATAGTTTCAAGTAATGGTTGAAATAACTGCTGTAAAGCTAATAGACCTGGTATTAGATTCCATATCTGTTCAAAATAGTCATAATACTCCAAGAAACATAGATCACTAGTAGTCAATTGACTGGAACATAGAATATCTGTTAGATACTTTTGCCAACAAATGATAATATGTGGATATACATCGTTGAAATGAATTGACCGATGATTATCACTCATATCGTTGTCATGATCATTAGTAGCTAGCAGTTTCTTTATGGCATCACATTGTATTACTGGATCAAATCGTTTATATTGTTCAAATATTGGAGACAAGTTATCATATCTGATTAATATCAAATCTAATATTATACGAGACAATACACGTATACGATGTTTATTAGCATCTAATTCTGTCCAATTTAACCATTTTAAAGGTGAATGTTGACATGCTAAACGTAATGTAGCTGGTGAAATACATTTTTCAATAAAGTTCAAATTACAATTGAACATAGTTTTACGTAAGTAATCACTTGTAGGAAACTAAATAAATTGAAAAAAAAAAAATCCTCAATAAGAAATACATTTAATGTGAAAAGAGTTATGTTTGAAATGATAGAACAAACGAAAAATGATTTTATTTTATCACAACTAATTAGCTTACTTACTTATGCCTGTTGTCACCCCTCATGGAGGAGCATAGGCCGCTCACCAGCATTCTCCATCTAATCATGTCCGAGGAAATCCTTTCCAGTTTTTTACAGTTAACATTCATCCTTTTCATATCTGCTTCTATTTCCAGGCGTAGTGCGTTCTTTGGCCTTCCACTTTTCCGCTTGCATTCAGGATTCCAAGTTAGGGATTGACTCGTGATGCAGTTTGGTGATTTCCTCAAATGTATGTCTGATCCACTTCCAACGTCTTTTCCTAGTTTCCTCTTCAGCTGGAAGCTGGTTTGTTCTCTTCCATGAAAGGCTGTTGCTGATAGTATCCGGTAAGGGGATGTTGATTATTTTGCGTAGAAAACTGTTTATAAATACTTGTATTTTCATGACGATGCTTGTGTTAGTCCTCTACGTTTCTGCTCCGTACAGTTGGATTGTCTTGATCTTCGTATTGTAGATTCTCACTTTGAAGTTAGTTGACAGTTGTTTTGAGTTCCATATGTTCATCAATTGTAGGAATAAGTCCTTTACTTTGCCTATCCTCGGCTTTACATCTGCATTCGATCCTTCTTGTTTATCAATGATGCTTCCCAGGTAGGTGAATGTTTACACCCCTTCCAGAGTTTCGCCATCAAGTGTGATCGGGTTGGTGTTCATTAAAAACCTGAAAGCACTGTACGACCGTTTAAGTTCTAGTATGAGACTGCTCAGCAGTGAACATCCACAATCCCTAGCGAGGCCGAAAGTCCTAGTTTCAAGTTCCGCATGCGGAATCGTGGACGCGCTCTGCTGAACAGTCCCATACTAGGATGAAACAGCTGTACAATGCTTTCAGGTTTTCAATGGTATTCTAACTTAGATCGAATCATGAATCCAACTATACTACTTACTTACTTACTTACTTACGACTGTTACCCCTCGTGGAGGAGCATTCAACTATCTTACAAACAATAATAATGACTTTATTATTCACCTTTTTCACTGTCATTTTATGATAACAACATCCAACTAATAATAGAATTTGTGCTGAATTATCTTTTTGAAATAATTCAATCATAGATTGACTTAAATCTCCACAACAATGTAAACCAAGTAATAAGTAATTAGTACCAGAAGTGAATTGATAAAGTCTGGGGGGAAAAAAGAAAGGAAAAGAAAAGAGAATAAATGAAATATTCTTATAGAATTGGAAGATTTCAAAGAATTCAATTGGATCATATTATGAAGACATATTAATTAGTTGTTAAATAACAGTGACATTCCCGACTGTTGCTGCTACCTTGACATAGTGGTCGGACTTGCCTATCGTGATGAACCAATCGAGCAATACTGCCTACAACAATCGTCCTACCATACCAGACAGGTCGGTTGAAGAGCGGTAAGACTAAAAGCAGCAAACTCAAGGTCTGAAGGCGAAGTCGTACTGCTGACTGTGCAGAGGTATGACGGTAGTAAGGTGTTTCTTTTAAACAACCAGCATAACAGCGATGCTTCCTTCCCACAAGGAGGGATGGGGTTAGAAAAGGTCGACTCTAAAAATGCACACCTCGCTTTATCCCACGGATATCCGTCTCCGGCGGTAAGGTCCCAACAAGCACGGAGCTAGCACGAAAATTACCCATAAAAAGTGCGTGTGTGACCGACCTCAAGCAATTGTCCCTTGGGCACTGCAGTCACGCTCTCAGGTTATTAAGACCACTTCCAATCCAATTTTATTTTCAGGTACCTCTAGAAGAACCTTTCCACGGTGTGGGCAACCAGGAAGTAATAACTGCCATCATACCTCTAACAGCACTCAAGACAGAATAGTGACGTTTTGCGTATTCTATAGCCTTTATGAAGAGTGATATCACATTAGCTTGTAATCTTAAAGATCAGTAGTAGTTATTTGTTAAATAAATGGTAAACTGTAATATTAAGGATAATATTAAAGATACAAAACCCATTTAAGAATCATATTTCCCATATCATATCATCACATCACCAATTAAGGGACGAGTACACTGTGCAGCGGTTCGCTCTGTTCTACTTTACGGCTGCGAAACGTGGCCATTAAGAGTAGAAGACACTCGTAAGTTACTATTATATGACCATAGATGCCTTAGAAATATTGCTCGCATCTACTGGGATCACCGGGTAAGTAATAGTGAAATTAAACGCAGGGTATTAGGGAATGATGGTAAATCAGTTGATGAGGTGATGAATCTTCATCGACTGAGGTGGTTGGGCCACATGTTACGTATGCCTGAACACCGATTACCACGACGCACTATGCTGACTAGTGTTGGGGATAGTTGGAGGAGAGTTAGGGGCGGCCAAACCAAAACGTGACATCCGTCCACAAAATCACTAACTTCTAGTCTAAGCCATATTCTTGATGCACACTACTTTATTGAGGTCCGCGTGACTATCGTAATCAATGGTTGGAGACTCTAGGTGACATGGCTCAGAATCGATCATAATGGCGTAGGTGTATACACTCTTTATCTTCCCTTAAACTATGAGATTAAAATTGCATTATATCTGTCTTTCTTCCTGTACATTATCCGTATATACAACCTTACTTTTATATGTTACCATCACTAAATTAACTACTTCTAAGAATCCGGTGTTGATCTTGTTGTGCTCATGAGTTATGGCAACTTGGACCGTTGCATATATATGCGCCTGGTCCTACGTTGTAGCTGACTGACTGATTGATCATCCCAAACATCTAACAAACAAGAAAAGTTACATTATCAAATGTATTTGAACACTGAATGAGTCATTGAAAAATTAGTACAGATAAGATTTAAAGGTGGTTCAATGTTATACATTCAAAGTGTAGTGATAAATTACCGACTACCTATATTTTATAACCTGTGGGTTTGCCCCCCCTCCCCATTAATATATAATGTAATGATGCCGCCAATTAGAGAGCAGTGAATTATCGATCGGACCAATGACACACGAAACCTATACGAGCAGTCTAGAGTACTTATCGGTCCTGCTTTCTGTCTAGCCCAGACTGTTACGTCTAGAATACGATTAACAGCCTCTGCAGTATGAATCATTTATTTCAAGCGTACTGGGTTTATATACCGACCAGACAGATCACATCATACCATAAAATATGAAACAATATTTGTACAAGATTAAGCCAAATAAGGCTGTGAATAAGGGAGATAGTAATCGATAAACTGGGTATAATTCAAGAACGGTAAATAGTATAATAATAGTCTATGGGTCAAAATAAAGTTTATGATAAGGGGAACATGAATATGAATAGTTTAGTTAATTAATAATTATAAAATAGGAAATATACACATAGTATTAATCAATAAACGGACCCCAAAGTTATCATTCACTATTGTTATCGGGACATGATACTACAGATCCATTGCAATCCTAAACATCAATGGGAAGATTCAAACAAACAATACTAAGTGAATTTAAACTTCATCCCATTGCACAAGCAAGTGGTTATCACAACTCAGTTGCTGAGTGGATAACACGATGGCGTTTGAAACGATAGGGACTGGGTTCGAGTCCCAGAGTGAACATCAACAAGTCTGAGATTCAGGTACATCCAGCTGACGAGTCCCGAGTAGGACGAAACGAGCGTCAAACTGGATTCCACTGCTAGCCACTATCCATCTTTGCTTATAATACAAATATTCTTTCAAGCTTTATCTTTATTCTATGTATCAATAAGTAAACACTACATTAGATCTGATAATACAACTACATGTACATTATGTAATAACATAAATCTACTAACATCAAAAGTAATTTCCATAGTTGAAATCATGAGTCAATTGAAGCTAGACCATCATGGAAAACCTGAAAGCACTGGACGGCCGTTGCGTCCTATTATGGGACTCCTCAGTGGTCTATCGGTTAAGTGCTCTGGCTCGAGACTGGTAGGTCCTGGGTTCAAATCTCGCGAGTGCAGGATCGTGGATGCGCACTGCTGAGGAGTCCCATAATAGAACGAAACGGTCGTCCAGTACTTCCAGGTTTTCCATGGTGGTCTAGCTTCAATTGACTAACGCTTTCAACTATGAAAATACTAAATCTCTACAAAATCCCTTCTGATAATTAAAAGTAATGACATATAACTGTGTCAATAATTTGAAAGGTATAGACTGATAACAAGTTATAGAACTTAACTTAGCTAAAACTAGTTGATCGCTTTAATTTTACTATCTTCAGTTATAAAAAAACCATCGCTGATTTGATCAACCAAGAATTATGATGATCAAAATCTCAATTTTTGATGGTTTTAAGTTTAAATGTTATCTCAAACAGCTCTAACTTATGTGTCTGATTAGTAGTACAGATAGGTTACATGGGATGTCAGTTGAACTCCAAATCGTCTGTATTACTGTTCATTCAATGAATAATATTTGATTACGACAATGATGTTTATAAGAAAAAGCAATAATAATTTAAAAGGACAAGGTAGTTGTCAGCTTAAGAAGAAACAGAATATCTTAATGAAAATTACTATAGTTCAGAAATCTTGGAAGTGATCAAGATGAATGATGTGTGAGCGTAGATGATAATGATTAGTTGTTTCTCTGAGTCAGACATGTAGATACTGTGACAGGTGTTATATGTGTTATATATATTCCCCTATTCTTATTATGTATTGACTGTTCATTGTTGTTGGATTGTGTCGGATTTTGGGTGTGTGGAAATATATTGACGTCCTAGTCAGGCTAATCTCATGTTCTTGATCTGAGTTGTATGTTGAAGTCCTGTAGAATAGACGACACTGGGTGGGAAATCCTAGTGTAGATATTCGTCTAAGGTAAATGAACGTCCCACATACGTGCACAAAAGTGAAAGGACTGTTATAACAAGAAACCCTAGCTTTATAACAAGTATCCTACAGTTATAACAATGAAAAACAATGAAATATGAGTGAATCTAACTAACCAAATATAAAAGAACTTATATCTGACATTGGTTATAACAGTAGATTCTATGAAGTGTGCTTGATTCTTTATGATCATAGTTGAAATCATGAGTCAATTGAACCTACATCACCATGGAAAACCTGGAAGCACTGAACGGCCGTTTCGTTCTATTATGGGACTCCTCAGCAGTGAGCATCCACGATCCCGCCTCGAGAGATCTGAACTCAGGATCTATCAGTCTCGCGCGCGAGCGTTTAACTACTAGACCACTGAGCCGGCCGGCATCCGACGGTGTTAATGTCTAACTTCAACCAATCCAATGCTTTCAGGTTTTCCATAGTGGTCTAGCTTCAATTAACTCATGATTTCAACTATGAAAGTACTGAAATATCCACAAAACCCCTTCTGATCTTTATGATTAGTTAAATAAGTCAAAAAAGACTGAAATATAGAATTTATTGCTCTCAGCACAGAATAACCAATATGAAACACCAGACAATCAATACGAATATTTATACGGCTCTATATGTCGACGTCGTTAATGTCACAAACCCCAAATAGTCAGTCTCCATGAATAAATATACACATCCTGAATGGATTGCTTCATGATTTCTGACTGGATTCAGTAGCTAGATGGACAATGAGATGCTATTTGAAGCAAAAGATACTAAATTCAGGTCAAACTATTACTTGAATGGAAGTAGGTCTAGCTGAAGAGTAACGAAAAGAATAAAACACAAGTCCCAATTTCCTCTGCTAGCGAATATTCAACTTAACAATACATTCTTTTGTATCACGATTTAATTTAAAACGCTATTCGTCTAAGGATTATTTTAACGTTGTAACATACTACTTACTTACGCCTGTTACTCCCAAAGGAGCATAGGCCGCCGACCAGCATTCTGTAACCCACTCTATCCTGGGCCTTCTTTTCTAGTTCTATCCAATTTTTGTTCATTCTTCTCATGTCTGTCTCCATTTCTCGGCGTAATGTGTTCTTTGGTCTTCCTCTTCTCCTTTGACCTTCAGGATTCCATGTGAGGACTTGTCCTGTGACGAAATTGGGTGATTTCCTCAATGTGTGTCTTATCCAGCGCTTCTTCCTCATTTCTTCCTCCTCTGGAATCTGGTTTGTTGTCTCCCACAGTAACTTGTTGCTGATAGTGTCTGGCCAACTGATCAGACGTATTTTGCGTAGACAACTGTTAATAAACACTTGTATCTTCTGGATGATGGCTTTCGTAGTTCTCCACGACTCCGCACCATACATTAGAACTGTCTAGACATTTGTATTGAAAATTCTGATCTTGGTGTTGGTTGCCAGACAGTTGTTTTGAGTTCCAGATGTTCTTCAGTTGTAAATATGCTGCTCTTGCTTTGCCGATCCTCGCTTTTGCTTAACATACTACTAAATTCACTTTAAGTAGTTTAACAAGAGGTAAACTCATTTACAAAAAAATCAACTAACCTTGTTTGTAATAAATCTACATTTGTTGATTCAACACGAAATAGTAAACGTTTCACAATTGAAGTTAAAGATTTCACTTGAAATAGTGAATTGTATTGGCTTAAATTTTTTAAAGCTTTGACATGTAAGTCTTCATTACATTCAACTGAAATAATTTGAGGTTCAGTAAAGAAATCCCCATAGTTTAATATTAATTGATAACCGATATAATTTGATAAATAGCCTAATCCAGAACCAATATCAATAATTTTAAGTGGGATGATTGAATTTCGATCTAGAAAATAATAGATTAAAGAGATGAAAGTATAAATCATAGTGTGGTGTGGGTTACTTATATCCACATAAGTAGTATATTACGATGGTCGGACATTAAATCTATCGATAACAAAAGAACGGGAACGAAATGCAATTGGTATGAAAATGCATCAACAATAATAATAGGAGTGTAGGGTCAGTGAAATATCACTGAACCCTAGCCAAATCATCCGGCAGTTGGGTCGCTCAATATCGAACAGATCATCGATCCCGTCAAGGTCAAGGACAGTCAATCATACGCCATGGACTGGCCCATGCGACAGTGGTTCTACTTCGCTTGTATCTATTTCAACTAATATATTCCTGTAATAACATCCCTTGTGTTATACAGTCTTCAGAGCATCCATGGTCCCTTGATACGTCGATGGGTGCTGGTCGCGAGGTGTGACTTCAAAGTTAGCCTGTTCGTTACACCGTTCCCATCTTACTCGAGTAGGCCTCAAATCATTCGACATAGACCATCAACGTTGATGGTCTACAGAAGACTATGAATTGAGATTTGAAGAAGGAATGATCAAGATTGAGACAATAAGCATTATAAGCAAAGACGGACAGTGGTTAGCAGTGGAATCCAGGACGCACGATTCGTCCTATTTGGGACTTGTCAGCTGGATGTGCCTACATCTCAGAGTTGATGTTCAATTTGAGACTCGAACCCAGTACCTTTCGCTTCAAACGCCATCGTGTTATCCACTCAACTACTGATTCCTGATATCCACTTGCTTGTGCAATGGGGTGAAGTTTAAATTTACTAACTCTCCCTACTCTCGGCCGTACCAGAACATTTGGGAGCACTGACTTGATAGTTGGTGTTCGTACTATGTAACCATGAATCAAATAATGCTAGTAAGAATATGAAGACAGTAAATATGAATTTATTTGATCCACAAAATGAATGAAAATGATACATGAATACTAAACGAATTTCAATAAGATTTTTTTATCCGATCTGATTAATTGTTAAACTTATATAAATTTATATAGAATAATATATATCATCAATTCATCAGTGCCCCCAAATGCCCTGGTACGGCCGAGAGTGGGGAGAGTCCGCTCTCCCTCTCCAAATACTCTCACACGGCCACACGTATACAGCCTCTGCCAGGGGAGTCCTACTCACTGCCTTCTCGTGGCGGGGATGTTGTTTACGAAATTGAGAGGACGAAAAGCGAATGTATGGCGCTTTAACTGGGTTGGTGGATGTGGAGTGTTCACCTAGGGGAGTTGGAAAACCACAATTCCAAACCAATAGTGAACATGGGCTCCAGTATCCTGAAAGAACAAATGGCGTATGAACCAAGTGTTGGTCACCGACTACCATGGGACTGCAGCTCCTTACGATGCTCCACTGCCTTGTGAATTAGACCTGTAGGTCAAAGACTCGGGGTGTGGCCTCCCTAAGAAAACCACCTGGTTCGGTCTGGGCACCCAGTTAGTATCTCATCCCTCACACAAATCGAATGATTTAAGTGGATTATATCTATTTGGTGCCTCCTTGTACCAATGTTCATGTGTTTAAATGAACAAATTCGTTCTAGGCAACGACATCAATGTTAATTTCTATTTTGTTTAAATATAATAAATTTCACTAACCTTTTATAATCACATTTTCTATTAATTCATTACTGATTAATGGAATAGTTTGAAAATGATCACCAATATGTTCATTGTTCAATAGAAATTCATTACAGGGAAACATTTCTTGTGAAGAATTGACAAATTCATTATCATTAGTAGTATTAGTAGTCGTGTTAGTAGTAGAAGGAGGGGGAGGGAGAGTGGTCGTATTAGTAGTAGTCGTATTATTATTATTATTAGTATTAGTAGTAGTAGTAGTAAGGGGAGGAGGAGGGTAAGTAGTAGTAGTAGTCGTATTATTATTATTATTATTAGTAGTAGTAGCAGTAGTATTAGTAGTAGTATCCATAAATGACAATAAAATTGTTTGTATCAATGTTGATATTTGTTTAAGTTCGTAAGATTTCTTATTAGACATTTTTAAAAGATAATTTTTTTGTAATTTATTAATTTGATTACATAATCTTATATCTGTACACATACTAGATGAATTAAAATAGCAACCAACAAATTGTTTATTTGAATGGATACTAATATATTGCGATAATAATCTTGTAAATTGATGACATTTCATGGATAGATTTAATAGATCATAAGGCCAATGGGATAAATTTGAAGGATCTAAAACAAACATCTAAATAATAAAGATGATAAAAAAAATAGAACTATAGGATCATGAATCAATTGAAGCTAGATCACCATGAAAAACCTGGAAGCACACTAGACGGCCGTTTCGTTCTATTGTGAGACTCCTCAACAGTGCGCATCCACGATCCCGCCTCGCGAGATTAGAACCCAAGACCTATCAGTCTCGCGCACCAGCGCTTGACCACTAGACCACTGAGCCGGCCGGCATCCGACGGTGTTAATGTCTAACTTCAACCGATCCAGGAAATTGAGCGACACATCCACCATTGTCTTCAGTGAGTTACTATCTCACAACAGACCTGGTTGTATTTCACTGGTCACCGCTTCTCACTAGAACTACTGGAAATACCTCATGAGGCCAGTCACTAGTGAGCATATGTTAATTATAATCAGACAGTGTTTTTTTTATATTATAGTAATTTTAATAGCTGAGATCATAAATCAATTGAGGCTAGACCACCATGAAAAACCTGGAAGCACACTAGACGGCCGTTTCGTTCTATTGTGGGACTCCTCAACAGTGCGCATCCACGATCCCGCCTCGCAAGTTTCGAACCCATATATTTTAAATAAGAATAATATACTTTTCATTGAATAGAGAATGAAAAAAAAATATTTGATAATTAATTCATTGTTGTTATGGTCGTTTGAATCTTCTTATTAATGTTTAGGATCCAGTTCATCTAGTTGATGAGTTCCATAAATAAGATGAAACGTGAGTCAAAAATTCCACTGTTAGCCACCCTTCTGTTGTTATATCCTAATGAAGACATACGTACAGGTAACTCCTGGGACCTATTAATGGACGATTATTCTACATATACATTCTCATTGTTTAACTATTGAGTAATTAGATTGTGTATATCTATATTCCCCTTATTATAAGCTTCATTTTGATCTATTGATTATTATTATTCCCTAGCAGAGGCTATATACGCGTGGCCATGTGAGAGCAATTAGGGAGAGAGAGCGGACTCTCCCCACTGTCGGCCGTACCAGGGCATTTGGGCAGCATATCAAAACTTAGTAAATCAATCAGACTAATAGCCACATACACACAAAGCAACAGGATTGATAGTATTCGATCAGTGATAAAGGTTAGACACTGATCAACCAGTGTGAATAATTGAAGAAGAAGAAGAAAGACAAAGCTTACTTGTAATTCTTGAAGATTTGCATTCTTTAATACATTTTTCCAAGATGTTGGTATATTTTCAATAACAGATGATATATGAATATTAGAAGAATCTTTTTTAATCTTACATAAATCACCAATCCATTGAAAATTATATATCCAATTATATTCTAAGATGAACATAAGAAGATCATGAATGAGTTCATTTAAACTATTGGATGACATGTTGTCTATACATATATATATCACTACAAAACAAACAAAAGTAGATAAATAGAAGGCAAGAATAAAATTTAATCTTAATAGTTGAGATCATGAATCAATTGAAGCTAGATCACCACGGAAAACCTGGAAGCATTGTAAGGCCGTTTCGTCCTATTGTGGGACTCCTTAACAGTGAGCGTCCACGATCCCACCTCGTGAGATTCGAACCCAGGACCTATCAACTATTAAAATTACTATAATATCCACAAAAAACCCTTCTGATATTAATCAACATATGCTCACTAGTGACTGGCCTCATGAGGTATTTCTTGGAGATCTAGTAAGAAGCAGTGACCAGTGGAGTTCAACCAGGTCTGTTATAAGATAGTAACTCACTGAAGACAATGCTGGACGGTTGATCAATTTCGTGGATCAGTTGAAGTTAGAGATTAACACCGTTGTATGCCGGCCGGCTCAGTGGTCTAGAGGTTAAGCGTTCGCGCGCGAGACTGATAAGTCCTGGGTTCGAATCTCGCGAGGCGGAATCGTAGATGTGCACTGCTGAGGAGTCCCACAAAATGGCCGTTCACTGCTTCCAGGTTTTTCATGGTGGTCTAGCTTCAATTGACTCATGATCTCAACTATTAAAATTACTATAATATCCACATAAAAACCACTCTAATATTAAAATTTAATCTTCGGGAATTTATGGAAACCGTAGACTTTTCATGCTATTTATCACAAATTCACCTTCACTAAAACACCATTAAAAACATGAAAGTATTGAACGGTTATTTAGAACTGGTATGTAACTTTTCAGCAGTGCGCCTAAACGACTTCCAACGGGAAGTCGAGTTTACTAACAACCGGATATTTATACTAATTTCAATAAACTTTCATTGTTTTAAATCAGTAAATTAAAATGTGATAACAAACATTCAACAAAGATTGGTATTCCTGTTTGAATACATCCATTTTAGATGGAATGTATGCATGAAATATAATCTTATCGTCAAATATAGACAACGTTTATGCATACTAAGCAAAGATGGATAGTGGCTAACAGTGGAATCTAGTTTGACGCGCGTCTCGTCCTATTGGAGACTCATCAACTGGATGTACCTGCATCTCAGAGTTGATGTTCACTCTGAAACTCCAACCCAGTACCTTTCGTTTCAAAAGCCATCGCGTTATCCATATAGCTACTAAGTCCTGATAGCCACTTTCTGGTGTAACGGGGTGAAGTTGAAATTCACTTAGTATTGTTTGTTTGAATCTTCCCATTGATGTTTAGGACTGCATTGGTCAATCTTTTATTGGCCATATGTGCATACTGTGCGTATTGCCTCGATATAGCCTCAATTCACAAGCATTATAAGCAGTTGCAATCCTAAACAACAATGAGAAGATTCAAACAGACAATACACCTAACCAGCAATCGCTTTCTCTTTCCAATAGATTCACTAAGTTATGAATTGTAAAATAGTTATTACATGTGAAACTGTATCATTGTTTATTTACAATAGCCTTTACAAACACTTAGGTCGTGTACGTTCTTGATATACTGCGCACAACTTGAGTACTCGAAAGCTAGAACCTTCCACGTCACAAATGAGAAGACAAAAAACGAGCGAGAAGGAATGCTGTGTCAAATATGGTACAAAACTCTCAGGTATTTATAGTTTTTAGTAAAAGTGAAATCATCATTATAATCATCCAATCCGCATACAGTGGTTTTTAGCATTTGCTCAATAGGGAAGCTACACGTCGAGATTCTGAAGTGTTATTCCAAAAGATGAATGGATGGAATGTCTCTGGCTCTTTCTGAGCATCATTCTTAACATTAACGATTTCATTTTACATTAAAAACAATCCTAAATTCACATTCCATAATTTTAAACGATGTACCTTGTCTTAAACCTGACCAATTTTCGGATTGCTCCAAAATGCCCTGGTACGGCCAAGGGTGTGAAGAGTTATCTCTCACTCTCAAAATGGCCTTACATAGCCAAGCGTATACAACTACTGTCATGGAAGTCCTACTCACTGCCTTATCACGGAAAAGGTGATGCCTAACAAAATTGAGGGGACGAAAAGCGAATATCCAGAGCTTTAACTGGGTTGGTGGATATGGAGATTCCATCGATAGTGCACATAGGCTCAAGAACCCTGAAGGAACAAATGGCACATGAACCTATCGTTGGTCACCGGTTAACATGGAACTGCATCTCCTTACGTTGCTCCACTGCCTTGTAAGTTAGATGTCTAGGTCAAAGGCTCGGGGAGTGGTCCCCTAAGAAAACCACCTGCTTCGGTTCGGGCACCTTGGCAGTATCACAGCCCTCACACAAATCAATGATAACTACTACTGGATGCTTTGTTATTATGAGGCGCATATGTATTTGATGCCTCCACGTAACAATGTCTTTGTGATCAAATAAATAAATTTTTGGACTATTAATTTGGATCAATAATTGTAGAACCTAAAGAGATATTATTGAAAAGAACATTCTTCTACTGTATATCTGTGTTTTAATATTGAGTTAACGTATGAAAATATGAAAGGTGATTCAACAAGGAATTCCAAAGCAAACAACAAGGGTCAGAGCAAGTTTGGTAAATATCTATCCTGTGGGAAATTCCATTCTCGTAATTCGTGTGCAGTTCGTAATGCTAAATGTTTTAAATGTGGCAAGATAGGACACATTCAGTCAGTATGCAAAACTACTGTTCACTGTTCATGACTTTATTATGCACACAGGCAGTATAGAGTCCATTGTTTCATCCAAGAACTTGAAATCTTCAGATCTCAAAGTTGTGGTCAGACCCACAGAAATCTCAAAATTGGGGATTACCGGACACAGACTGCACATAAGAGGATGCTGTAAATTATTAATAAGAGATGATAATTCTTCATACATACCTTGCGAATTTTTAGGTAGCGAAACCGTACTGTCAACACTGGGCTTGAAAATTTTGAAAAGGCTTAAAATGGAGTTGTCTTCACTAGTTTCTAAAGACAGTTCTGATGCTTTACTTAGAGATTTGATAGCCACATGTGCGAAGTGTGGTAGAGGTATGAAAATTTAGCCTATAAAACTTCAAGTACAGGGTGATCCAGTCTTCGAGAAACAGTACATAAGACACTGAACGATTTCTGTGCGAAAGATATGATTGAACCGATTCAATCTTCAACATGGGATACTCCTATTATTACACCATTGAATTAGGATGGCACGACCCCTAGAATATGTGGTGACTATAGACTAGCACTGAACTTCCGTTTGTTGAAGCAGATATGCGTGACGATGGAGACTGAAGATATTTTAAGTCGACCTCATCCTTCTAGAGTGTTCTCAAGAGCTGACCTAAAAGATGCTCATCTTCAAATCCCTTTAGATCAACTTTCATCTATTTTGATAACAATTAAAACTCCTTTTGGTCTGTTCAAATACAACTTCCTTCCATTTGGTCTAAGTTGTTTTCTAACCATATTTCAGGAAGTTATGAATAAGATAGTCAGTGATCTTGAAGGTATTGAAGTTTATCAAGATGATCTCATTGTTCATGGTATTGATAAGGTAGTTCATGACCAGAGACTTATTGCTTTATTGCGTCGTTTAATTGAGAAGAATATTGCTGTGATACCAAATAAGTGTTCATTTTGTGTATCTAGTTTTGAATGTCTTAGATACCTAGTTGAAGGTTATGATTTTAGACCAGATATGAAGCTACTAGCTTCACTCATAAATGCACCGTCTCCGAGAAATCTTACAAAACTACGTTAACTAGTGGGTACTCTTTAATACTATTCCCGTTTTAATCCTAATTTTTCTTGTCATACCGATTGTTTAATTTAATTGTTTATTAAACAATTATTCTGTTTACATAATACAAATATGAGGAGTCAACTTACACAAACTGGTAACTATTCGCCACTGAAAATCGGTGCACCACACAAAAGCTTTACAATCAATATTATCCAAGTCAAAGAACACAACGACAAAAAAAGACAAACAAAGTACCATTCCCAGGATAAACTGAAGTAAACTGTGGTAAGTAATACAGTGGACAAAATTGCCGCTATATCCGTTTACGTTAAGGTTAGGTAGATGCTAAGCGTCATAACATCCTACTACTGTTATCAATGGATGTGGATAATTACATACGAATCCCACTAGGAAAATATCGAAACACTGAGCAAAAGAAATATGAAGAAAAACAAAGAGAGTTTAGAAAATTGACACGATTTAAGCACTATCAATAGATAAACGAACACTAACCAAATCTATCAGCCAATAAGAAAAAAAAAGATAAACTCTAAGGTAGAGATCACGTCAGGAGAGAAGATAATCAAAATAAACTCAAACAACGGCCGCACAACTGTAGATAATCGTTTGTCGATTTCAGTTCGACTGAACAAGCTGTCAGTCAAATACGAATAAACCCTAACAGTATGATTCCTTTTGAGGAATTCACTTATGATATTACTAAGGAAAACAACTAAACTAACCAGTTCAGAGAACATAGCACTATATCTGAGACATGAACTTATAGAAGCACATAAAAATGCTTTCAACGACAACTAGGTACTCTGAGATGTAGCCAATGTTTATGAAACCTTATAACAAATATAAAGTTACCAATGAAGTGATAGCAGCTGACGATTCTGTACAAGTAAGCGAAGTACTATGTGAAGACATCATGCTCGTGAACTTTTAGAATGCGCACCTTGTTCAACCAAACAGTGGCTTAGAATAATTATAAAACAAATCTATAGAAAGTAATGTATATATATTAGATAAAAAGTGTACATGAATTGGATAGTTTTACATAAGAAAAGAAACAAGGACAGCAGAGTGTTTATCACAGAAACTTCCTGTTGTTTATATCACAAAATCTAGTCGTAACGGCATTTATCAGAAGAGACTTGAGAATACGATCTATAGCTTGAAGCACTTGAAATTCGATATCGCGATAAACAAGAGATTAACTTGAAGATCATCCATCCTGTGAAAGTTCCCAAAATAGCTCCTATGATGCATGGAATAGGCCATGCTTGCCAAGGTCTGTCCCAGTCTAAAACTAAGAAACCAGCTGATAACCAAGCACCAATAACACAACCATAACCAATGAAGGCAACAAACTTTTCTTCTGGTAGCCTAAAAATAACAAATAAATTTCAAAATATTGTTCTTACAATAAGAAAATAACTGATTGATCAAAAAGACATTTCCAAGCTAAGATATAGACGTTTGTCCTGGTAGTAGTCGAACCTAGTATAAGCCTTCTTCAGTTAATGTTTCTACATCTTACATAAGTGTAGTAAACATTAATTAAACGAGAAGTGGAGAAGTGATAATATTATTAACACCAAAAGTCAAACAAATATGATTTAAAAACAAACGAATAAATCACAAGAATGAAAAAATTAGGATCAAACTTCTGTAGAAAAAAACATATAAATGCAACTCGACCATCGAGAACGATTTCAAGCCACCAGAAAGTTTCCGACCACATAATTAAGGATGTTGTTCAAGCTTAAAAACTACTATTGGTTCCATTTCTTGATCTCGCTGCTACTACCTTTTTCTCAACTAACATTGAGCGTCGAGATAGGTCGTGTACAGTAGTAACAAGTTTAAAACAATTGAATTAATCAAGATCTACAGTCCTATAAACTGATTCAGCATTTCCATCTGTGGTTGAAAATATTGAGTGACATAGACCAAATTAAGCCACAAATTTTTTGCTATGTTCGTTTCTGAAGCATATGAGTGAATGGGAATTTCCTCCCATTATAATTTCAACCACATGTTTTCTACTACTACTCTGCTATTCCTCTTGTTAATTTCATCTTCTCAAGCCAACGTGGTATGAAAGCTTGAACCGATGGATTTATGCAAGGTTCTAACTTACTTAGTCATATGCAGCGCAGAACTTGGCACATATGTACATCGATTCAAGTTGACAAACCCTACTAGCACAGTAAGATGTCAAAACAAATCTCATAGTATAGGTAACAATAGAAATAGAAAACATAAGGCATCCAATATACAATTCGAGAAATTAGTGGAATTATAAGATAAATTTATGAGGAATTCGGAAACTTGGGATCTAAGGGGAGATAAAGAGTAAATGCACTTGCACCACAGCGAACAATTTTGAGCCATGTTACTTAATTTCTCTATTCAATGGTAACGATAATCACACGGATCCCAATTAAAGAGTCTGAGCCTACCTAGCTACGTGATTCTGTTCAAAAGTCATTACCTTCATAGACTGATCCCATTTCCCAGTTTGACCCTCCTGGCTTCCTCTCAACCTACTCCTACATCAATTATTATCGTGCCTCACGGTAGTCGGTAGGCATACGTAATACATATTCTAACAATCTCGGTCAACAAAAATTTACAACCACACCAATCGATTTGTCATACTTAGCTAGTACTTTTGACGACTGTAGACAGGTATTCGTAAAGGACGGAACTTTTACCTTTGCAGAGTATGTTTCCCTAAACCATGGGATTAAAATTACTTTATACTTTTCTTCCTACGAACTAACTCTTTCTGCATATACGATAAAACCTATATGCAATCCTTTATTTCACATGTTACTACCATTGAAGTAACTGCGTCCATGAATTTGGTGTTTTTGTTGTGCTAATAAGGTATGGCAACTTGGACTGATGCATACATGTTCCTGATCCTATGTTGTAAATGACTGACTGAAAGTACGCTGCACTGTTACAGGACAGTGATGGGCGGATTGTATAGTAAAGCAATAGTACCTTGATAAATAGAAGGACATCTAGCCTGTGGTTCAAGCTATGCAGGTCTAGAAAACTTGAAAATGCTTTCATAATCTAAATAGCGATTTCATCAGTTATTACTCGCCAGAGATGATGAAACTTTAGAGATTGGCAACATAGTCAGCAACTTTATTCTGTATAGTTTGATCAAGCATTGATACAAAACAATCGTTAAGTGACGGTGTGATATCGCAGATCTAGAGTGAGTGATTGATACATGTGTTGATAAGATTTCAGAATCGAAATAAGATTACACTACATAAGCGTCAAACAACCCACTAGGAATCTTGTTGAGAATCCTGAATAAACTGAGTGGGTTGGGATTGTGAGTACTGATCAAACATTTATTATACATAAACTTGATCGAGTAATATGTAATTCTAGGAAGACTAGTAAGAAATTTCATTGTTTAAAGGGATACTGTGCGTATACTGTACGTATATTTATCAACCTATGTGGTCACCGTGACGAGTGGAAGAAAGAATGAAATCAGGAGACATATACGAAATTATACTTAAATCCAAAGTTTAATAACCATGAGAATAACAAAACGTTAACAAAGCGTGTTTACCATGACGATGATGTTAACTAGAGCTTCAGAGATTCGAATTTGTCATGTTTGAAACTCCAACCATAGGTTGATTGTCAGAGATTGTAAAAAAGATTCGGAAGTTGTTTCAGTATCTCGATGAAAACCAGATTCTTTCTGGTGAGCGGTGCAGCTTTAGAACAGGTTATTCACGTCTCACGAACATGTTAGTAGCCCATGAAAGTTGGTGAGCTTTTTAAGATCAGAAGTTGCTCATAGATGTAGCTTACATTGACTTCAGTAAAACTTTTGATAAAGTTTCCTACAACCAACCGTTATAAAAGTTAAGTAGTACTGGCATTGGAAGCGATTTATTAATGTGTACAAAAGACTTCCTACTTGGGCGTCAACAAGGCGTACGAGTGAACTCCAAGTTGTCCAGCTGGGAAACTGTGCCTAGCGGAGTGTCTCAGGGTACAGTTTTGGGGTTAGTGTTCCTCCTGTATGTAAATGACCTTCTTAGTCTCCTATCACCATCGGTTTTGTTATCTGCCAACCATGTCAAGGTATGGAGATTGGTAAAAAGTAAAAGTGATAGCTTAGAGCGTTAAAATGATCAAGACTTAAAAACTACTACACACTGCCGTGCAATAGCCGTCAAAGGTTTTAAAGCCCTATGGTCAATACGTACGGTCTTTAGCCCTAGCACAGACAAGTGACAAGTATTACTAAAAGAGCGTGTAAGATTGAAAATCATCAGGCATAGCATAAAGATAACTACAGTTATAACTAACATTAGTTTAAAGTACAGTCAAAAGAAATAGTTAGTTCAACTGATAAATTGGCTCAAAAACTCGTGTTAAACATGCTACTAGTGAAATAATGCTACGACTGAAAGCACATGCTTATTAGTTGCAAAACAGATTTCAAAATAAAAGATAGCTAAGTGCGCAAAACTAAGGCAATTAGGCCGTAAAACTGAAATCATAATTTAATGTGGATAGATATGAACCCGTGAAACCGTTTCTAGTCACTTGAATTTCCGAGAATTCTACATCGTACCGAAACAAAATATTGAATAAAGCCATTATTAACAATTATTATTTTTGCATAAACCAGTAGCGAAATTTAGCATCAAAAGATTTATGGAGTAAACGTGACTTACGATGGAGCTAGAACTGATCTCAAATTATCAAGATTTCCTTCGAAAAACATGAGAAATGGAAAGTTAGTACATATTGTGAGCACAAGTGACATCAAACCAGTTTCTTTCCATTGTCTGAATATAACTATAAAATACGTGGTTTAACCAGCTTACTCAAGAATAGGAGCACCCAGAATAATGCAAACAATGAAGTAAGTGCAAAATGAGCAGACAGCAAACTTCAGCTGTCTGGTGAGCGGTGCCTTCGCCATGCCAGCACCTTACAGACCACAAACGCGGCAACAACTCGAAGGCACTGTCTATTTTGAAGGTTATTGTACGCTTGAAGGTCAAACCATAGTAAAACGATTAGCGAGTCATCCGGATGACTTATTTTTTCTACAGAAGTAGTCATATCAAGACAATTCTAAATTTATTAAGCTAACCAAGACAATCTATAATTCAGTGATAACAAAAGAATAGACTACATAAATGAGCACAATAAGTAAAGAGTACAAAACGTGTAATGGAAAGTATACTAGTTATAACAAAAAAATGAAGCCTTTTATGTTTCCTAATAACAATAAGATCAATTATTCGAAAAATGTGAGTGCTGATTAAAACATAAAAATCATAAGAATATGTGGTATGAAGCGCTCAGATAATTGGACAGTGAAGCATGTACTTGGGAAAAAAGGTAGGAGGGTAAAGAAAAATAAATAAAGTCTTGTGGTATTTATTGATGTTATTCCAGCATCTGGTTTTTTTGATCACTGACCTAATTACATGACCAGATCAAGGTTATCGATAAGTTTGACTCCAATCCGAAAAACATATTCCGTTGGGCTGCTTCTCTTCGACAAGCCAAAATCGGAGTTTCCCAATTACTTAGTCCTAATGTTCCGACAAATAACGACGGGGATGCGGCTAACCTTTTGGCTGAACGATACTCTCAGACCGACCCATATTAAATACACTGATGAGAGCTTCATCTGCTACTGCACATTACTTTCCGATGTGGACCTGAGCGCTGACCTGATGTTCCATAAACCGCAACACATAAGAAAAGACACTTCTGGTCCGGATATGGTTCATTCTGCTATACCGAGGGAAGCTGCTTCAATCCTAGCAACAACGCTCAACCTCCTGCTCTCGCACTCGCTAAGTCGAGGCAAACTGTGGGGAATATGGAAGCTGGCTCAGTTCACACCAACTTTTAAAGGCGGTCGACGCAGTGAATCTTCAAGCTTCTGACCAGTGGCCCTTATCTTTACAGCTTCTAAAATAATGGAGTCCATGATATGCGATGATATACACGACTACTTATTATCCCTAAAATTCTTTTCACCCCAGCAGCATAGTTTCAGATAGAACGACTCTTGTGTAGCCAACCTGCTGACTGCGGTGGACAGATGGTCAACCATCATTGATCTCAAGGGGAAGGTCGACGTCATTTACCCCGACTTCTCAAAAGCTTCTGATAAGGTCAACCATATATGTCTTATCAATAAGCTTAAACGATTGACGAAAGTGATGCTGTCATACTTCTTAATCCGTTGTAGCGGTAAATAGGTCACAAAAGTAAACAGATCTATAAGTCTTAACCATTTTATGCTGGCCTCATCAGTTTTAATGGACACACCTAGGCGAAGGCACTCTGTCACACATTCGCACCAAACCATGAGTAGGTACGCCATGTCACTCATCTCTTGCAACTGCAAGCCAGCCGATTTATGGATAGCCTTCCAAAAATATCTTCGAACGCCTTCGCTTCTGACTTCTGATTTGACTGTGTTGGTCTACTTCGGTCCTAAATATATTACGTATAAAAACGTTGTCAAACCCCGAGTTTCTATGAAATTTTCTGGACCATTAATCTGATTTAAACAATACTCAGCAACAGCCACAGAATGATATCATGTAGCGTAAGTAGACTGCGACAAACCCATATCAAGTTCCGTGAACTGCAGGCCAATGTGAAGACAAATTGATCATCATGTCTACGGTTTATAGCCAGATTCTTGCCCATAGTTCCGCTACACTTGATATATCTGTTGTCGCCGACGAGGTATGTTGCATTAGATAAGTGTCTCAGGCCGACCATTTCTTCCGAACTGCTTGGAAAGTATTATAGGACAAATCTGCAGTCACGTTATGCTATCACATCCATTTACTAGTTTAGGTAATTCTGAAACCTTCCCGAAAGAAGTACATATGTTAAAAAGACATGCTATCAATAATGACTTGTACAATATAAGGACACAAATTGTGTCATCTCAGTTTGTGAGAAGAACGAAGATGACCCAATTCAAAATTATTTTTCCTTCACACACGTTTGCATATACGGAAATAAACACAGGGACAAAGAAGTTGACGATTTTGGGCACAGATTCATCGAATTGGGGGAATTTCGTTTAAGCTGCATCAGAAAATTTAAGGGAAATGATAAAAAGGCCCAAAACGTTAAGTTTTTTTAGGGAAATTCTCAAAACCTTTATAGAAATTTTGGATTTTTCCCAAAGTTTCCACAGACTTTAGGGAGAACCATTAATTGTCGTATCACTTTGGTGGAAATACAAATATTTCCCCAACATACAGAGATTGGGGACTATGTTGTCAAAATGAGGTCACAGTTGTATCCAAGTTTCTAAAAGTACATTTTGATTAGTTGATTTTATACATCAAACATCTCAACGGTATCTTACAATGAGCTTGGTCAAACAGAGAATTTAGAATATTCAAAGGAAACAGGAATATATTCACTTTTGGGACTAGGGCATAATTTATGTTTTTGATGCTTCGCGTTCACGAATCGGTTGTGAGAGTTTCAATGGCTACTTGTTGCCATGTGATAATATTTTGTATGTATTGACCAAAGATCTAATTCGTGAAGTGTGCATTTGTTGGTCACCGTAACCATCATAGATTTAATTTGGCACAGCAATCGTCAGACAAATACATATACAATGAACTTAGTTCTCTATGCGTTTGGCAGCATGTTGCGCTCAACAGGGAGTAAAGACCTGTTTAATAAGTGGGCTAATGAATACCATTGGCTTTATGACCTTATTTAACTTTAGGTCGGCGAACCTTTAAGTTCGTTTTCTGAAGCATTTATACGTACGTACATAAGTTGCGGGTGATAACGAAGAGAACGTTGAATTATGGTCTACATCGACATTAGTACATTTACCCTGGCTACCATAATAACACACCTAATCTCAAAACTGTAGATGTGTCATGATGTGAAAACCTGATCCATGATGGCTTACGTGGAAGTCACATCCCTATCTATATTGACTCGTTCTATCGTAAGAATTAGCAATATGATGTTAAATACTTCTGAAAAACACATCTGGGCCGGGTAGGGAGTAATATGATTTATACAAGGTGCAATAAAGTTTACATAGAGTGACCACACCTGCACAGCTGAGCATCGCCAATTCAAATTATTGTTCTCATGTCCACCATTACCGACATTCTCCAAGTGTTGCATGTCAGTCTTCTCATTCATTGAGTGTTCAGCTTCGAGAATCGTATGGTTTGGATCCAATGCCAATACAAGACCACATCGTCAGTCATCCGCAATTAATTTACATGACATAGACTTGTTCTTACAGACTTGCGGTAGGGAGAGTGACTGTGCGGTCTTGCATTACTGTGCCTGTAAAACGCCTGGATGGAAAAGTGTTGCAACAACATAGTGTTGTTGTATACAAACACTAAAGGATTTACTTTCAGGCTGAAGGCCACAATGTGAAATATCTAATATTTCTGGACGATATCGTACAGACCGATTAATTTCTTTAATCTTGTTTCTTATTCCTTTTACCATTTTTCCATGTCTTCGCTAAAATTAAATGGATGATATTATAGCCACTCAGATGCACCAATTCTGGTCAGTTTAGGAACTATTTTTGTGGGTTTATGTATCACGTGCCATAGATGATTACATCGCCCCAAATGCGCTGGTACGGTCAAGAGTAGAGAGAGTCTATTCTCTCTCTCGAAATGCTCTCACACGGCCACAAGAATGCGACCACTGCCAGCGAGGTCATACTCACTACCTTCTCACGTAATTACTGTTGGGTCACAGTATCCTGAACGAACAAATGGCGTACGAATCAATCGTTAGTGACCGGCTACCATGGGAATGCATCTCCTCACGATGCTCCACTGCTTTGTGGATCAGACTTTCAGGTCGGAGGCTCCGGGTGTGGCCCCCTAAGAAAACCACCTGCTTCGGTCTGGGCACTCGGGCAGCATCACAGCCCTCACACAAATCAAGCGAGATTTGTGTGGCGCATATGTATCTGGTTCCTCTTTGTACCAATATTTATATGTTTATATAAATAAATATCCTGTGAAGCGAAATTCGACCTACACGTCCTCGTCGTACCTCCTGGATAGTGGGACTGTTGCAATGAACTAATATAAGCGGTAACCCAGGTGGTGGAAATCGGCCTAATCATCTACTCTACTTATACCCACAAGTGATTACGAAAGCTAAAAAGTGTTAGGGCGATCCTGAAAATTTCTTGCAATCGACATGAAAAGCTCACGAAACATTAAGAAGCATTTTATCTAATCAGCGTTTGACCAGAAACATCACGAAAGTGAAAATTCACATGTAGAGTTTCTCATTGACTGATTACTACATTGCTACTATGTTTTTTAGCATTCCAGAATTTTCAGGAAAACCAAAAGACTAAAATACTATAAAAACCCTATATTTCCTGTACACAAATGGACCTTTGTAGTAATGTGCTTCTCGTATATTTTGCACCTTTTCTCTCTTGTTCAAGTCGATGTATAGTTCTAGCTTGAAGATTAAAAGATTAGCTTAGGATCCGAATGTAGTGTTCAATTAGTAAGACTTATGTTAGGGATGTTAAATCCCCAGAACTTTCTTGGTGAACGCCTATTTTTGTAATTTTATTTTGAAAATTTGAATTTCTTTGTTTTCGCGACAAAAGCGCTCTTTCCCACTTGTAAAATATCTTAAACGCTATTGGTTCGTTGTATCTTTGAGTGTGTTATTTTGTAATGCTGCCCAAAGACAATTTATTGCTGTATATATACGTTAGATTTTTCCCCTTACGATTGCTGTACTTCTGGCTGCTTACGAAATATATTTTTCCCACTTCCAGCTTGGACTTCTTACTCTAGTTAGCTGGGTCTGGGACGCGTCAGATTAGCTAGCTTATCGGTCTCTGGTCACAAGTCTTTGTTCTGTTCGCTAACTAGTCAATACGAAACACTTCAGATATAACGACTTATCATAAAGAATCATTGTACATATAGTATCATCATCATCATCAACAAAGAGAATAATAAAGATAACCATAGTATCAATTCAATAGATAACAAGATATATATATTTACAAAGAAAAGTGGAAACATATTTTTTTGTGTGGATACCTTAATACTTCCCATATTGATTCATTATAAGGACAAACCTAGTTCGTTTATTGTAAACTCCCATAGCAACTATCAATTCTTTACATAGAATATGTATCCAATGTTATATAATAAAGAAAAGAATAATAAGGGACAAATAACAAATCATTACACATCATATTAAGTTTTAAAATAGATGTCACAATTTGGAGCAGTAGTTGATAGATTACTATAATTTCGTAATTGAGTAGTATTTGTTAATTCAATCCTATTATAATTATAAGAATTCCATAATGTAGTATTTGGATATATTTGTTGATATTTAGATTTACTACTTATATTAGTATTAGTAGTAGTAGTAGTACGATATAAACTATGTGCAGTATTATATATACTATGACTTAGATTTGATCCACCATAATGATTATTATATGTATGAGCTTTTCCATAACTACGTGAATGTATAGAATCCATTGTTGGTATTTCAATAGCTCCAGGTATATTATCATCTAGATCATCTTTTAATTCAAAACCTATTTCAAGTGAATTTTCACTTTGAATTGATGAACTAACATTAGAAAGATGATCCCAACTTTCAGGTAACTGTAAAAAAATGATATTTGAAAAAAGAATAGATTAAGTATTAGTGTAAGAGTTATTTTTTTTAATGTCCAATTTAAATATTTACTGAAACTATCCAAACTACTTGTAAGTAGGTAAGCAAAGATGGATTGTGGTTAAGAGTGGAATCCAGTTTGATGCGCGTTTCGTCCTACGCGGGACTCGTCAGATGGATGTACCTGCATCTCAGAGTTGATATTCACTTTGGGACTTGAACCCAGTACCTTACGCTTCAAACGCCATCGCGTTACCCACTCGGTCACTGAGTCCTGTAGGTAGTAATATAAGGTAGTGAAGACTATAGAAACTTACTGATAATACAAACAGTTCCAAGTATACAATAGCATTCGAAAATAAACCTACATACAAAATAGATAATTTTTGATGACAGGAGTGAATCAATTCATTTATTGTATAACGAGTGAATATGAGCAATGTGGTGGATTGATGGAATATATAAACTGTATTATCAAGATAAAATTAGATGTCACCGTTATCGAATTTGGATAGAACACAGAACCTAAAGAAATCTTTCTTGTCAGTTGGATAATTTTGAAAGTTGTAAATGTGAACTATTTGGTATATATATGGAGTAATTGTGGTGATTGTAGTATTTTTACCGTTGAACTCACAGACTGATCTTTGCTAGACCGTCACTGAAAACCTAGAAGCACTGGACAGTCATATCGTCCAAACATGGAACTCCTCAGCAGTGTGTATCCACCATCCCTCACATGGCACTCTGACCCTTGATCTTTATTCTCGAGCGCGAACGCTCAAACTCCAGACTATTGAGCCGGGATCCAGCGACGGTAATGTCTACATTCAATCTGTCCATGATACTACACAATCCTAAACGGTCTGTAGTTGAATGTTTGCACTCCAAACTGAAGGTTAGGGGTTAGAGCACTGCGTGCGAAGTAAAGTAACTTTGTAATGAACATCGTTTGTGAAATTCCTTCATTTACAAAATTAAATATTATGACCTAGATTTTGGTATTAGAAAACGAACCTGAATCCAGGTTAAAAATTATTTCAATAAAAACAATATCATAAACGAAAAGAAAGAAAAAACGACTTGACCTGTGTTGAATCAACAATGAATACGTCAGATTCATTTGAAGATGGTTTTAAAGAACTCTTTTTAATTACATCGTCTGTATGGATGAAACGAAAAGTATAAAAACACTAATTAGTTAATTGTTTTGTTTGTTTGTTTTTTAAATTTGAAAAAAGACTATTATTAGTAGTAATAGTACTAATAGTCAGTCAGTCAGTCAGTCAGTCAGTCACAACGTAGAACTTTGTACGTACGTACATCAGTTCAAGTTGCCATACCACATAAGTACAGAGATGCAGTTGTTGATTCAAATCCCATAGTGGTAGAAGTATTAAGAGTATAAGCATTATGTGAAAGATTAGGGTTTGAATATATAGATTCAGTAGTAGTAGTAGTAATAGTGTAAAGAGTAAAGATTAGGGTCAGATAATATGTAAATAATGCAATATATATTATTGGTATAAATGGATGGTAGTTAGCAGTGAAATCCAAGATGCTCATTATGCCCTATTTTGGACTCATCAGATGGATATACCTACATCCAAGAGTGGATGTTTACTCTAAGACCCGAACCTTGGGATGCAGGTATATCCAGCTGATGAGTCCCAAAAATAGAACGAAATGCGCGTTATGGATACCATTGCTAGCCACCATCTATCTGTGCTTATAATTCTTGTGATTTAAAGCAATATCGAGGCAATCCCCACAGGATGTACATATACCAATAAGAGACTGATCAATTATAGTCCTAAACATCAATGGAAGGATTCAAACAAACAGGTACCAAATGAAATAGAATATGCACTTAAAATAACAATAGAAACGTAAAACTGTAATATTCAATTTCAATCAACATATGTGTTATGAATATAATATTCATTAATGACTTTCCAAAAATAATTTAACGTCTGCACATCGTCAAGGCCAAAGGAGAAGAGGAAGACCCAAGAACACATTACGTCGAGAAATAGAGACAGACATGAGAAAAATGAACAAAAATTGGATAGAACTAGAAAGAAAGACCCAGGATAGAGTGTGTTGAAGAATGCTGGTCGGTGGCCTATGCTCCATTAGGAGTAACAGGTGTAAGTAAGCAAGTAAATAACATCGTTAACATTATAATTCTAATATGTGTAGTATGAATAATTTCATTATGGGTACGATAGGAATTAAAAATGCTGATAATAGTAAATGTATTCACACACACACACTCCATTAGCTACAATTATCACATTTATGTTGCATAAACTTTCCGGAAAACAATATTAATGCATAAAAACTGACAGTTCAACAAAGATAATCCAAATCGGTGGACTGAATGATCAATATAAAGTTAAAATGACTGAATATGAAGAAGAAGAAAACCAAAGTCATTGTATGATTCTAACTAATGAATAGTTTATACTACCAACTGGCTACTGGAGTTCATCCGTGTTAGGTATGAAGCAGATACTCACGAATGGATTTGGAAAATAGTTGTACATTATCACGAATCAATTGAAGTCAAGTATGTAAACCATTTGATCCTGAATGTTAAGCACTTGCCATAAACCTGAAGATCTTGGGTTTGATCCCCCATTGATGATTCAATGTAAATTCAACAATATTCAAGAAAATTGTTGAACAACTGAGAAATAATTACAACAATCAATATAGCTTAGTAATAAAATTAAAATCCGATGGTACTTCAACTAAAGCCGTGCTTTAGATGTAAAGTCTAACACACAGATACTAACCAGCTAAATCCCTAAAAAGGATAAAACTTGATCGCTAGCTTTCATTTCCATTTACTACGGGAGCGGACTCACAAAGCCCATATCATATAACTGTTCATGTTTTAAATAAAATCTAATCGTGGTTACATTTCCTATTCATAATCAATGTATTTTTGTAAGGCGTTCACTTTTTATGATATAGGTAACTCGCCTAGTAAAAGCAAGTAAACGACTAGGCAAATATGCCGTAATGAAACGACATACAATGAACTATTTTCATTTTAACAAATATTCATCTTCAATAACTATCCATCTACATTTATCAATAAAAAGTTTAAGACCCAAAACTACGGACTGAAGGACAGCCAGCAGTTCAAAAGAAAGCTACTTTAATAAATATCGAATTCAAAGGAGATATGGCTAGAGAAATCTTGAATAGATGAACTACGAAATACCTGACAAAAAGTTTCTAATCAACTAAGCTTCATATTGTCTTCTTAAGCAGGTCTACTATTCACATATATGTTTAAACCATTTCGATGTGAATCTATAAGTTTACTTGTTCTTGGGGGTAAGTTGCATTGGATACACAAAACGAACACTTTCTAGACGTATTTCAAAATATTCCTCGGAATAGCTTTTAAAAGGGGAATGAACATTGGTGTGTGTATTTTATATGAATGAGTAAAAGTAACTTTTTATAGCCGATCGATTTTGTTCTGCTCTTTGATATCCACTAATTTTCTGGTATCGAGTCATCATAAAATCAATTGAAGTGAGAAAATGACATAATCAAATCAGACAACTAATTGTTTATCCACAACTACTCATAAATACATATGTATTTTACGTATCCAACGTCCCCAAATGCCCTGGTACGGCCGAGAGTGGAGAGAGTCAGCTCTCCCTCTCGAAATGCTCTCACATGGCCATGCGTATATAACCTCTGTCAGGTAAGGCTTACTCACAGCCTTCTCGTGGCACTACTGTTGTTTACGAAGTTGAGAGGACGAAAAGCGAATGTCCGGCGATCTAACCGGGTTGGTGGACAAGGCGAGTCCACCTAGGGGAGTTGGAAAACCCTGATTCCGAACCAATGATGCACATGGGCTCCAGGATCCTGAGGGAACATATGGCGTATGAATCAATCATTGGTGACCGGCTACCATGGGACTGCATCTCCTCACGATGCTCCACTGCTTTGTGGATCAGACTTTCAGGTCGAAGGCTCCGGGTGTGGCCCCCTAAGAAAACCACCTGCTTCGGTCTGGGCACCCGGACAGTATCACAGCCCTCACACAAATCAAGCGAGATTTGTGTGGCGCATATGTATCTGGTTCCTCTTTGTACCAATATTTATGTGTTTAAGTAAATAAATAATAAGTAAAATATCTCATCAAATCCTCCAAAGCTATCAAAGAGCCTAATTGTTTTAAATATAATATTAAACTAACCTGATATAAGAATACCATTTATAGGAACAGTTACAAATGGTATACCGTCTAGATCATTTCCATCAACATCACCACCACAACCATCGTTATCATCATCATTAGTATTATTACTTTTATTATTACTATCATTATTATTCAATAATGTATTATCTTGTTGTTCATCCAATAGTTTCAAATGAGATTGTATTGACTCTGAATCCGTTAAGCTACCATCATTCTTAGTGTGTTCAATAACACTAGGAATTGAAGGAGTATCATTGACATCAAGTATACTAGGATTAATATGATCGTCTTCACCAGTAGCTACAACTTCAGCGGTACGAGTAGTAGTTAGATTATTATCATTATTATCAACATCAACATTATATCCGTTGTCATTTTGTATAGTTTTATCATATTCATTATTATTAAATAGAAATTCTGATTCTTCAGTTGAATTCAAATGAGAATTCAATGCAGTACGAAGAATTTGTAAATCTTCCTTGATTTGAAAAAAAAACACAGTAAGAAATGAAGATAGGAAACCATTGACATATAATCCATGTATTTAATGCTTGGAATTATATACTTTGTAACTCCGCCTGTAGCTCCTCCGGGGGCTACTGCCGGTCCCAAGCCCGGGTAAAGGAGGAGGGTTGGACATGGGGTTAGCTATCCCATCCCGTAGAAAACCAACTCGCTAAAAAAAACACTAACCAGAAATATACTTTGTATGTTGCATTTAAGATTATACATTAAAGTAGGATGGAAGTAAGCTAGAGGCAATCAAACCAAAACATGGTACAGGTCTAAAAAGTCATCGAACATTGGACTGAATCATATTGCTAAATGTAGACTACTTGATTGGAGTCCGCGTGATTGTCGTAACCAATGGTGAGAGACTTAAAATGATATGGTTCAAAATCATTAGCAATGGCACAGGTGTATTCATTCTTTGTGTTAGCGGGAAATAAACCGGATTAAGGCATGTTATGTACATGATCGTGATGGCGCACACTGATTGGCTAATTCTAAATCAATCAGCTCTGGCAAATTATTGGAGAAAACATCTAGAAGCTTCTTATGCATATACTATAAATATATGAACGTTTTTCTAACCATGGATTGCTGTTCACCTATCCTTGTTATTTTGAATACAATTTCGTTATTGTTCAACGTGTTCTGATTTTGGGCTCTTATCGAGTGTCATCGTATAAGAATACTAAGCAATAGGGGTAGCCGGGTCGTTTATTAGCAATACAATTATAACACTTTGTCTTTCTCAAAATTCTCCTAAACTCCTGAATTCCTCATAACTTGTTCTTGTGCTTTTATTTTACTAATTTAAAGTTTTTTGAATCGTATCTTTGATGTTTTATCTTTCTGATCAAGATATATACTGTTACAAACTCTATTATTCTGGAATTTGGCTTGACAATTTCAATTCTCTAGGATAACAGGGTATGACAACTTGAACTGATGTACATACCGTTGGTGGACACGGAAAGTTCACCTAGGGGAGTAGGAAAACCCTGATTCCAAACTAATGGTGCACATGGGCTCCAGTATCCTGAGGGAACATATGGCGTACGAATCAATCGTTGATCACCGGCTACCATGGTAATGCATCTCTTTACGATGCTTCACTGCCTTGTGGATCAGATCTTTCGGTCAAATGCTCCGGGTGTGGCCCCCAAAGATAACCACCTGCTTCAGTTCGGGCACCTGGGCAGTATCACAGCCCTCACACAAATCGAATGGGATTTGTGTGGCGCATATGTATCTGGTGCTTCCTTGTACCAATATTTATGTGTTTAAATAAATAAATAAATAAACATACAGTACTAGGTTCTATGTTGTGACTGACTGAATAATAGCAAGATACATCATTCAAATAAACCACAGAATTAACATTAATGAAGCTTTTAAAATGTTATGTAGAAATTGTGAAGGACCAATAGTTTTTAGTAGAGAAATGGTTGGTGTTCAAAATATGGTTCACCAATTTTCGGGGGCTAAGATCTGTAACTCCAATGAGATTGTATGAATGACTGTTGTCAAAATATACATCCTGTCTATCGTCGTACGTAATACATGACGTTGATGAATAACTGAGTTAAATAAGTCAAATACGAGAATGGATTTCGAATACATATATTTTGTACATTCATTGATCTGGACAGGAAATTAGAGGGATGAAGCGATTAGAAGAGAAAGAAGCAGAAATGATATGCATTGGATATGGCTGGTAAATCAAATCTCGAGAGAACGAAGCGAAAATGATACGCATTGGAGACGACAGGTAAGTCACTAACTTCTAGTCTGAACCATGTTGGTAGATGCAGACCACTTGGTTGAGGTCCGCGTGACTATCGTAACCAATGGTTGGAGACTCTAGGTGACATGGCTCAGAATCCATCACAATGGCGTATAGGTGTATACACTCTTTATCTTCCCTTAAACCTTGAGATTAAAATTGCTTCATAACTTTCTTCCTTCCTATACTATATCCTTATATACAACCTCTTTTTTATATACTATCACCACTAAATTAACTATTTCTATGAATCCCGTGTTCATCTTGTTGTGCTAACGAGGTATGGCAACTTGGACCGATGCATAAATGTGCCTGGTCCTACATTGTAGCTGACTGGCGTCAACCCGCCTTAATCAAGAGTTAATCAATATTTCTAGTCAGATAAAAATAAATGACAGATATGTGATGAATAGGATAAGAAGTGTACACATAAATATGCTCGTATAAAACACAGTCAGGATTGATAAGTGAATAATTAACGAGTTCAAAACATGACTCAAGATGGATAGGTAAATTGGCTTGTCAAGAAGTTAGAATAAGGCTATATGGGCTTAACATAGCAACTAACACTACAAGTTTCATCCATACACAAATTTAAACTCATCCTTTATTTGCACACACACAAAAAAAAGAAACAGCTTATCATAAGCTTGAATTAATTGCTCTGAGGTAATCCTTCAAACTATTTTACAACCTAGAGTGATGTAATATTTCCTATTGTTTTCATATTCAGTTGATTTTCTCCTTTTTTTCTCTTTTCTTCTCCTTTATTTACAATTATCACCTTATTTGTTTGTTTTAGAAATGTTCATAGAAAATTGAATGGCTTCACAATTAGATTGATCGAAACATAAATGATATCATAGGTGGATCATATGTTTCTGAAACCATAAATTTATCTGCAAAGATGGATAGTGGCTAGCAGTGGAATCCAGTTTGACGCGCGTTTCGTCCTATTTGGGACTCGTCAGCTAGATGTACCTGAACCTCAGAGTTGATGTTCACTCTGGGACTCGAACCTTGCACCGTCTTCTTCAAACTCCATCGCGTTATCCACTTAGTTACTGAGTTCTGATAGCCACCTGCTTGTGCAATGGGATGAAGTTATATTCACTTGGTGTTGTATACTTGTATCTTCCCATTGTTATTCAGGACTACAATTGATCAGTCTCTTGTTCGCATATGTGCATCCTATGTGGACGGCCTCGATATAGCCTGAAGTTACAAGCTTTATAAGCAAAGATGGATAGTGGCTAGCAGTAGAAGATACAGGTATACAACACCAAGTGAACAAAACTTTATCTCTTTTGATTGTCCTATTAAAACTTATTAATAAATGGATTAATTGCTTGAAACTTTATGATGAACAAACAAACAAGAACAAGTACAAACACATAACAAAAAGAAAAAAAGACGAGAATGGAAGAATAAACATTATTAATGTATACAAGTATTTGTCAATATTTAAATGAACAGTTTGATAGAAATTGGGCATTAAATATATGAGAAGAGAGATGGTAGAGAAGATTTGTAGCTCAGGTGGGTGATTTTGATGGAGTTTTGTTCTCTGAGCTGGATGGTTTGGTCGTGTAGGTTTCATCGTCCTTCTGAACGACATCATCAGCACAAACTTCAGGTAGAAGTGAAGTGTTTGAGTTTCTCCACATGTGATTCACAGCTTGTTCTGTGCACCTTGATGTTGATTGCTTCTTATTGACCTAACATTGTGGAGAAAATCAAACACTTCACTTCTACCCGAAGTTTATGCTGATGATGTCGTTCAGAAGGATGATTAAAGCTCCATGACCAAACCATCCAGCTCAGAGAACAAAAC
>NW_017386030.1:1242844-1260225 GCF_000237925.1 Schistosoma mansoni | reverse complement strand
CATCCAGCTCAGAGAACAAAACTCCATCAATATTAGAAGAGAATGTTATCGAACAATACCATGATCATCAAAGTAAAAACATCAGAGTAAACGATGGGGATTCTAAATAAATCTAATATAAGAAGGGTATTTTCGGCCCAGTGATATCATAGGGTCAGGGTATTAATGAGAGTTAACAAAAGGTTTCCAAAAAAAGAAAAAAAAACAATAGAATGTTGTCTATGCGATCAATTGTCATGATTGTAGTGCAGCTTATTCGGGAGAAATATCTAGACAGTTGAATGTGAGGTTCAAAGAATACAATCAGTATTTGAATCATATTCCTAAACCTTGGATGTTTTAAAGAAACTTGAGAATAAGTTAGCGATAGAGTTATATGCGTTGAAAAAACGGGACACAAGATTAAATTTTAAGGAATCAAAATACTTCAGAAAGATTAACAGCAGAAGTGCTGTATATATGAGTTAATAAGAACAATCTGAACAAAAAAGATGGTATTCAACTAACTACCACATGGCAAATATTCATTAACAAGTAATTGAACTCTATCTCTATTCAACCTGTTCATTTCACATGTATCGTTATTGTGACAGAAATTAATTAGAAATATTTTAGCATTACAATTATGTATCTTTTATATAGTTGAAATCATGAGTCAATTGGAGCTAGACCACCATGGAAAACCTGGAAGCACTGGAATAGGAGTAATAACAATAGATCTAGTGAATATAATAAGATGATTAAAATGAATAGAATAAATAGGATTTACTGTAACCAGGACCTATCAACTATTAAAATTACCATAATATCGACAAAAAACCTGATACTAATCAACATATGCTCACTAGTAACTGGTTCCATGAGGTATTTCCTGGAGTTCTAATGAGAAGCAGTGACCAATGGAGTTCAACTAGGTCTTTTGTGGGATATCAACTCACTGAAGACAATAGTGAATGGTTGTTCAATTTCGTGGATTGGTTGAAGTTAGACATTAACACCATTGGATGCCGGATCAGTGGTCTGGTGGTTAAGTGCTCGCGCGCGAGACTGATCTCGTGAGGCGGGATCGTGGGTGCGCACCGCTGAGGAGTCCGACAATAGGATGAAACGGTCGTCCAATGCTTCCAGGTTTTCCATGGTGGTCTAACTTCCGTTGACTCATGATTTCAACTATGTAGAAAACTACTATAATCTCGATAAAACCCCTTTTCTATTTATGTATTTGATAATTCACATTTCCACATACAAAATAGACGTTTCAAAAGAAAATTCAGACAAATTAATAGTTCGAACCTATATACATAAACACACATATTCACTTATACATTTAAAATTGACATTATGAACTTTTCACATGATTCATATCTAACTGACTTATATTATACAAACAATTAAAGTTAATTCCTCTCTGAATAGGATTACATAATCACTTAATGTATAGATTTGATTTGATTTGATTATTTATGCTGGAGAAGGTCTAGACAAGTTTGATGGACGAAACATTTGATAATAATTATCAATTATCATATAATCAGTCAGTCAGCTACAACGTAGGACCCGGCACATTTATGCATCAGTCCGGGTTGCCATACCTCGTTAGCACAACAAGATGAACACGGGATTCATAGAAGTAGTTAATTTAGTGGTAGTAGTATATAAAAGATAAGTTGGATATAAGGATATAGTATAGGAAGGAAGAAAGTTATAAAGCAATTTTAATCTCAAGGTTTAAGGGAAGATAAAGAGTGTATACACCTACGCCATTGTGATCGATTCTGAGCCATGTCACCTAGAGTCTCCAACCATTGGTTACGATAGTCACGCGGACCTCAACCAAGTGGTCTGCATCTACCAACATGTTTAAGACAAGAAGTTAGTAACTTCAAGCACTGATGCCATGTTTTGGTTTGGTCACCCCTAACTTTCTTCCAACCATCTTCAATACTAGTCAGCATAGCGCATCGTGGTAATCGGTGTTCAGGCATACGTAACACGTGGCCTAACCATCTCAGTCGACGAAAATTCATCAACTCCCTTATCATATAATAAAGTAAAAGAAAAGAAAAGAACAAAAAAGACATACTTCAAGATATGGCCATTCACCATAAATTGAATTTAATCGTTCACGTTCTGATGCTGATGTTATAGTTAAATACATTGTGGAATTTAATGGATTTTTAAAAGAATCTAATAATTCAGCTTGTTGTTCTGGTTGTTGTTGCTGTTGTTGTTCTCGATGAGGATTATGAATGGATTTCTCATTAGTTTCACTATCAAATTCTATTAATTGTTTTTGTAAAGGTTCAACTGGATGTGCACCATATCGTAAACTTCTTAAAGCTCCAATAGCTGAATAATAATCTAATGAATAAATAGTCATTAAATAAGCTGTAACAACAGCTACATTAGCTGATAGACCTGAATCACTGATTAAAAGAAGAAATGTGGAAAAAAATGATAAAGAATTGTTTAATAAACAACTAATACAAAAATGAATTACAACTTCACACAATTGTACAAGTTGGACGTTATTTGAACTCAGTAGCTATGTGGATAACGAGATGGCATTTGAAGCGAACAGTCAGTCAGTCACAAAGTAGAACTTCGTACGTACGTACATCAGTTCGAGTTGACATACCATATTAGCACAGAGATACAGTTGTCGATTCTAATCCCATAGTGGTAGAAGTAGTAAGAGTATAAGCATTAATATGAAAGATTAGTGTTTGAAGATGTTATTCAAGGAGTATAATACAGTGAAATAAATTTGGAAAGAGAAAAAGGAAAATGACACAAATAATTCAGAAGATTAGAATTTGGGAGAACACAAATAGTGGATGCACCTGCGCCATTTCAAACGATTTGAGCCATGTCATTCAAGGTCTCTAATCATCAATTGCTATCATCTCACGGATCCCAACCAGGTAGTCTACACCTACCAACATGGCTCAGTCCACTTGTCAGTGACTTCATGAATTTGTGCCACGATTTGGTGTGGCCGCCCCTAGCTTTCTTTCAACCTATCCTTACGCCATAAAACATTGCACGTCGGGGCAGTCGGTGGTTGGACATACGTAACACATGTCCCAGCCATCTCAACTGATGAAGTTTCACCACTTCATCAATCGATTTGCCATCCTTACCTAGTACCCGTTTCCTAACAACTCCATTACTTACTCGGTGGTCCCAGAATATACGAGCAATGTTTCGAAGACATCTATGATCGAATACTAGTAGCCTACGAATATCCTCTACTCTAATCGGCCATGTTTCATTGCCATAAAGTAGAACGGAACGAACTGCTGCACAGTAAACCCGTCCTTTGGTTGCTAGACGGATATCTCGCCTACGCCATAAATGATGCAAGTTGGCGAAAGCTAGACGAGCCTTCTGTATCCGTGCTGAGATTTCGTCACACACCAGACCACGAGGGCTGATGAGACTCCCAAGAGAAGTGAAGCGGTCGACACGCTCAACTACTTCACTCTCTATCATTAGTTCAGATGGCGATGCAACCCAATCCTGAAGTAACATTTCGCACTTTGAGAGAGAGAATCGCATCCCGAACATGACTGTATAGTTGCTTATAGTGGTCAAAAGACTCTCCATTTTGTCAGCGTCTTCACCAAATAGGACTATGTCATCGGCGTATTCTTCATCAACTAGTGAGTCTCCCGGTAAAAGTTCAATTCCTGAAGATTGAGATGATGAAAGTGATATCTCTAAAAGCGTGTCAACCACAAAGTTAAACAAGAATGTGGAGAGTGGACAGCCCTGAAGAACACCACTTGAGGTAATTAATTCTGATGACAGTCCGCCATAGTTTATATTTATTTATTTATTTAAACACATAAATATTGGTACAAGGAAGCACCAGATACATATGCGCCAAACAAATCTCATTTGATTTGCTTGAGGGCTGTGATACTGCCCAGGTGCCCGAACTGAAGCAGGTGGTTTTCTTAGGGGGCCACACCCGGAACCTTCGACCTGAAAGTCTGATCCACAAGGCAGTGGAGCATCGTGAGGAGATGCAGTCCCATGGTAGCCGGTGATCAACGATTGATTCGTACGCCATTTGTTCCCTCAGCATACTGGAGCCCATGTGCACCATTAGTTTGGAATCAGGGTTTTCCTACTCCCCTAGGTGGACTCGCCTTGTCCACCAACCCGGTTAAAGCGTCGGGCATTCGCTTTTCGTCCTCTCACTTTCGTAAGCAACACCCCCGCCACGAGAAGGCAGTGAGTAGGACTTCCCTGGCAGAGGCTATATATTCGCTGGCCATGTGAGAGCATTTCGAGAGGGAGAGCGGACTCTCCCCACTCTCGGCCGTACCAGGGCATTTGGGGGCGAGTTCGCCATAGGCTCTAACTCGACCAGTTGTGTTCGAGTAGAGAGCCTTTATGAGGTTACTGTACTTCTTCGGTACTCCTTTCAGTGGCAAACACTGCCACAGAACCTCACAATCAACAGAGTCAAATGCCGCCTTAAGGTCGAGAAATACTAAGATTATGGGACGTCTAAATGTGTCTATGTTCTAGGACCTGACGTAGAGTGAATATCTGGTCTATACAACCGCGTGAAGCGAACAGTAATAGGTTCAAGTAACGGAGTGAACATGAACCCTGGGATTCAGGCACATTCAGATGATGAGTTCCGGAATAGGACGAAACGCACGTCTTGGATTCCATTACTAGCCACAATCCATCTCTGCTTATAGTGTTTAATAAAGTTTACACACATTGGTACAAGGAGGCATCATATAGATATGCAGCACATAAATCATTCGACTTGTATGAGGCCTGGAATACTATCTTGGTGCCCAAACCGAAACAGGTGGTTTTCTTGGGGAGGCCACACCCCTAGCCTTTGACCTACAGGTCTAATCCACAAGGCAGTGAAACAACGTAAGAGGATGCAGATCCATGGTAGCCAGTAACCAACAATTGGTTCATACGCCACTTGTTCCTACAGGATCTTGGATCCCATGTGTACCATTGATTTGGAATCAGGGTTTTCCAACTCCCCTAGGTGAACTTTCCGTGTCTATCAACCCGGTTAAAGTACCGGACATTCGCTTTTCGTCCTCTCAATTTCGTAAACAAAAGTAATGCCACGAGAAGACAGTGAGTAGGAATTCCCTGGCAGAGTCTATATACGCGTGGCTACACAATATGATCAAATGATACATACATAAATATACATATAAAGCTTACCTGCACACTAATACATTCCCACTATCCAAACGGGCCCGATGAATGAAATCATTGGACAATTGAATTTGGTTTAACAAACTATTCTCTAATTTTTCATTGACAATAAGATGTAAATATTGACGACTTATTGACTATATTGTTTTAAAAGTTAGAAAAATGGATAGCAAACGGTGAAATAAAAGAAAGAATATCAAATAGGAAATTATACCTCAAATGAATTGTGAATAATTAGGCTAGACAGTATTTGTAGATCAGTAACACAGTGTGTAGAGCCATTCAAATTCTAACCGCAAGGAGACGAGTTCGAACCCCGAATTCAGTTTGTGCAATTAGGTCGTATCACTCATTAGTATGTATACTTATAATATGGCTCGTAGACAAATAGATGAATCTATACCTGGTAAATGAGTTTAAACTAGGTAAGTATTAATCCCGATTAGAAAAAATCATGGTACACCATTAATTGATTCATATTGAGAAAAATAATAGATAGCAGTTAATCAACACCAATTATGATAACAAGAATGTATAACATAGTAAGTAAAGATGGACAGCGGCTAGCAGTGGAATCCAGTTTGACGCGCATTTCGTCCTATTTGGGACCCGTCAGCTGGATGTGCCTGCATCTCAGAGTTGATGTTCACTCTAGGACTCCAAACCAGTATCACAAGGGGGTTTTTGTGGAGATTTAGTAATTTTATAGTTAAGATCATGAGTCAATTGAAGCTAGACCACCGTGGAAAAGCTGGAAGCACTGGACGGCCGTTTCGTCCTATTATGGGACTCCTCAGCAGTACGCATCCACGACCCAGCACTCGCGAGATTCCAACCCAGGACCTACCAGTACCTTTCGCTTCAAACGCCATCACATTATCTACTCAGCTACTGAGTCCAGATAGCCACATATTTCAATTCAAGAATGATTTTGTTGATTTCTTTTAAATGAACATACTATAATATTAAATTAATTCTATGAGATATAAGTTATGAATGTAAGGTGCAAGTCAGAATTAGTCAACACGTAACCATGGATCTCGGTTTCATTCTGTTTGACAATTGTTAGCAAGGTATACTTGTATTCTTGAAGGAAGTCCTACTCACTGTCTTCTCGTGGCACCGATGTTGCTTACAAAATTGAGAGGACGAAAAACGAATGTCCGGTGCTCTAACCGGGTTGGTGAACACGGCGCGCCAACCTAGGGGAGTTGGAAAACCCTAAATTCTAAATCAATGGTTCACATGGACTACAGGATCCTGAGGAAACATATGGCGTATGAATCAATTGTTGGTCACCGACTACCATGGTAATGCATCTCTTTACGATGCTTCACTGCCTCGTGGATCAGACCTTTAGGTCAAAGGCTCGGGGTGTGGCCCCCTAAGAAAACCACCTGCTTCAGTTTGGGCACCTGGGCAGTAACCCAGCCCTTACAAAAATCAAATGAGATTTGTGCGATGCATATATATCTGGTGCCCATTTGTACTAATATTTATGTGTTTAACTAAGTAAATGAACAAATTGAGAGATTTAATGCTCTTTAGAGGAATAAATCCTGTATGATTCAATTTCATAGTCAAAGATATTACTATTTCATCTATTTAAGTCACAACTAACCTACTCAATGATCAATCAATGGTAAATATAAGTTATAAAATTTGCTTATGTTATTGATCATTACTAGTTAACTATAATATAAAGTTCTAATACAAGTATCATTCATAAAAAAATAGTTACTCCATTATATGATAAAGTTACTTCTTTACTCAACTATATAACAAGTAAAAACAAGATAAAGACAATAATGGACAAAATAAAAAAGAGAAGTATCTGGTGTATAAATCGATCTAACTTTCCAGGCATCGGAATAGTATAAAAAGATAGAGGAGAATGGAAAATTATGAAAAACAGACTAGACGCGGTTAATCCAAAACGAGAAATCAACTTATGAACTTATCGACTGTTGGATTAAAGCTTATTGTTAGGTTTATACTATATGGCTGAGATCTGTAAAACTAAAATAATTAATGGTAAGCAGAGATGAATAGTGGCTACCAGTGGAATCCAGTTTGACGCATGTTTCGTCCTATTTGGGACTCGTCAGTTGGATGTACATGCATCTCACAGTTGATGTTCACCCCGGGGATTGAACCCAGTATCTTTCGCTTCAAACGCCATCGCGTTATCCACTCAGCTATTGAGTCCTGATAGTCACTTGCTTGTGCGATGGGGTGAAGTTTAAATTCATTTAGTATTGTTTGTTTGAATCTTCCCATCGATGTGTTAGGACTGCAACTGGTCAGTCTCTAATTGGCATATGTGCATACTGTGCGTATTGCCTCGATATAGCCTTAATTCAAACAAACAATACTAAATAAAATAACTAATGGTTGAAAGAAGTGGATCGGACATACATTAAGGAAATCAATAAAATGCATCACGAGGCAAGCTCTAACTTGGAATCCGGAAGAGGAAAAGAGGAAGGCCAAAGAAAACATTACGTCGGGAAATACAAGCAGATATGAAAAGGATGAATAACAACTAGAAAGGATTGTCCAGGACAGAATTGGATGGAGAATGCTGGTGGGTGACCTATGCTCCTTCACGAAGGGAACTAGGCGTAAGTAAGTTAAAAAAATTTACTGACATGATTCGAAATCTGTTGCAATGGTGCAAATATATTCACTCTTTATCATTTTTTTAATCTTGAGTTTTATAATAATTACATAGCTTTTATTCCGAAAATTCTTTTTTTTCTCGTCAAATCTCCTCAAATGTTGCTTATATTTGAAGTCTACTACTACCATTGATACTGTGTTACTACTTCTACTAGTGTGGCGTATGAGTTGAATATTTCATTTCACTGTGTTGAAATGATGTAACGACTTGAACTGATGCATATGTATGTCAAGTTATACGTTATTTTTGGTTGACTGATTGATTAATATGTAGGCGAAAAAGGATAACCGGTCATGAAGAAAAGGAGGCTAATAAGATCTAAAAGATACTGAGTGAATATGCAAATTTAAACAATTTGAACTTATAGTAGACTGAGACAAGAGTCTATCGGTCTTATTTCTTAAACCATATCACTATAGATAAATGGATAAAACTACCTAGATGGATATCAAATGAGTCAAAATAATTACTGTAACAACAATGGCCAGAAAGACTTGACAATTATTTATTATTTGAACACATAAATATTGGTAAAAAGGGGAACCGAATAAATATGCACCACACAAATCACTTGATTTGTGTGTGGGCTGCGGTGCTTCCCGGATGCCCAGACCGAAACAAGTGGTTTTATTAGGGAGCCACTCTCCGAGCCTTCGGCAGAGGTCTGATCCACAAGACAATGGAACAACGTTAGGCGATCCAGTCCCATAGTAGTCAGCGACCAATAATTGGTTAATACTCCTTTTGTCTCCTCAAGATCCTGAAGACCATGTGTACCAGTGGTTTGCAATCAGGGTTTTCCAACTCCCCTACGTAGACACGGAGGATCCACCAACCCGGTTAAAGCGCCAGACATTCGCTTTCCGTCCTCTCGATTTCGCAAACAACAGTACCTTAGTTTTACCTCTTAAGTCTAAAGACTACATCATCTACTCCAGTGTCTGAACAAAAGAGTAGTTTCATTAGTTCGAGTAAAATAAAGTATGGTCTAAAATTAATTGGATAGGTAATGTAGCAGTTACAGCGTTTGACTTTCATTTACTAAGTTTCAAGTTCGAGTCCCGCTTCACATACTTTGGTCTGGGCGAATAGGTAGTATCATTAGCTCTTTAACTTAGAGTTTGGCTTACACCTGATAAGTTAATTACATAGGTACATAGACAAGTGCTTGATAAATTAATATAATAGAAAACCCTAAGATATTACTCATTGGAGAATAATTGATTTTGCACAATTTTTTATAACATCTAATCATATTACTCTAATATTAATATTTTATATGTAACCAGATTATTTTAGTAACTAAAGAACCAATTCTATTGGGCAACTGTCTATCTAATCTTCTGACATTAAGATTGAATAGTAACCTTTGTCAAAAATTTAGTTTCGTCAGGAGTTATCACTTAACTATTTTGAATTTCAATAGTTGAGATCATGAGTCAATTGAAGCTAGATCACCATGGAAAACCTGAAGGCACTGCAAGGCCGTTTTGTCCTATTGTGGGACTCCTCAGCAGTGCGTATTCACGATCCCGACTCGCGAGATTCCAACCAAGGACCAACCAGTCTCGCGCCAGAGCACTTAACCTCTAGACCACTGAGCCAGCCGGCATCCAAGGGTTTTCCATGGTGGTTTAGCTTCAATTGACCCATGATCTCAACTATTGAAATTAATAAAATCTCCACAAAACCCCCTTCCAATATTTTGAATTAATCTATTTAGTTATACAAAAATTCACTAATATAAAATCTTTTCTATAACATATAAATAAACTATATTTTTCAGTACAAGTTAATTGTATCCATAGTTACTGTACTTATCTCTAATGATTAAGCAATATAAATCCTTTTTTGCTTCTATAATTATTCATTTGAAACTCTACAATTTTATATAGTTGAGATCATGAGTCAATTGGAGCGAGACCACCATGGAAAACCTGGAAGCACTGTAAGGCCGTTTCGTTCTATTGTAGGACTCCTCAGCAGTGCGTATCCACGATCCCGCCTCGCGAGATTCGAACCCAGGACCTACCAGTCTCGAACCAGAGCACTTAACTGATAGACCACTGAACCGGTCGGCATCCAACGGTGTTAATGTCTAACTTCAACCAATCCCCGAAGTTGCGTGACCAACTTCCATTGTACTAAGGTAGATACCTGTCTCTACCTGACATGGATTACCTCCACTGGTCACGACTTGTCACTAGAACTCCAGGAATTACCTCATAGAGCCAGTCACTAGTGTGCATATGATCATTATCAGAAGGGGGTTTTGGGGAGATTTTAGTGATTTTATATAGTTGAGATCATGAGTCAATAGGACGAAACGGCCATCCAGTGCTTCCAGGTTTTCCATGGTGGTCTAGTTTCAATCGACTCATGATCTTAACTACATAAAGTTACTAAAATCTCCACAAAACCCCCTTTTGAAACTATAAATAAATTATTTTTGTTAAAACGAATTGTTCTATTACATAATGAATGTACTCAAAACATAATTATACTTTAAAACAGATAGAGTATATTTTTGTGTTTTGTAAATGTTTCTACCATTTCACATAATATCTAAGGTTGTTTATCGAATAACTTTGAGTACATATATAAGTTATCATTGTCTGGATTATCGATCGATCGAATGATGAATAGAATATTAGTTATCATAGAAGGTCAAAAATTTATTCCAAACTGGTGGTTAACGGAGAGATTGGCACAGACTGCAGCAAAAGAAGATAGTGTGCACGGCGAGCAGAATCACCGCAAGAACGAATGCTTTAAAGAGGGGACGAGTGTGGTGTGGGTTACTGATATCCACATAAGTAGTATATGGTGATGGTCGGGCATTGAATGTACTTCAGTAGAAGATCGATAACGAAAGAATGGAGACGAAACGCGATTGGTATGAAAATTCATGAACAATTATAATCGGAGACTATGAGCGGATACTTATAGAAGGAACAATCAAGATTGAAACAATTGATTGATAGTTTGCAAATTAACTGTTCACTATATGGTTCTCATATTTTAATGAGATATTCTGTAATGTTGTGCTAAAATACATTCGATTGTCCCCACTCGTGTTCTTGTTTACTACATTACTACTACAATAGAAACCAATCATTTTATAAACAGAAAAGTATTATGTGTATTTATCATTATTTTGCTTGAGAAGCTGATCGGACTGGTGTATAGCAAGATTACATAGATTCTGTAGGACTAATCACTAGCTATACAATTTAATTGTAACACCTTTATATACTATTGAACGTTCGTTCAGATATTAGAAGGACTAGGTTCTTTGAGTTAGCATAGGTACCTTACTGATGAGTACCGACAAATGTAAGATAACATTCAAGAACCTCAACATCAAGTGTGTACAAAAACCAGAGCGAATTAATACGTTAAGTTATTCAATTTTTTAATTCTTATTTAAACACATAAATATCGGTACAAGAAAGCACCAGATACATATGCTCCACACAAATCTCACTCGATTTGTGTGAGGGCTGGGACACTGCCTAGGTGCCCAAACTGAAGCGGGTGGTTATCTTAGGGGGCCACACCCCGAGCCTTTGACCAAAAGATCTGATCCACAAGGCAGTGAAGCAACGTGAGGAGATGCAGTCCCATGGTAGCCGGTGACCAACAATTAGTTCATGCGCCATTTGTTGCTTTAGGATACTGGAGCCCATGTGAACTATTGGTTTAGAATCAGGGTTTTCCAACTCCCCTGGGTGAATTCTTTGTATCCACCGACCCGGTTAAAGCGCCGGACGTTCGCAGTGAGTAGGACTTCCCTGACAGAGGCTATATACGCGTGGCCATGTGAGAGCAGTTTGAGAGGGAGAGAGGACTCTCCCCACTCTCGGCCGTACCAGGGCATTTGGGATAAAAGACCAAAAACTCCCCTATGCTTTACGAACCACCAACAAACAGTTAAAAGTAACTCAAGATTACTTACTCTTTCAACATCGTTTTTCGAATTTTGAACAATAATTATATGAGATATGCAATTCGCCATTAATTCTTCTTCATTTTTGGCATTATCAAAACCCCCAACATACAAACCAGGTAATATTTTTGTCATACTGCCACCCATTTTCTTCCTGTCATAAAAAAAGCTAGTCGTTAAATGAATTGAATGGTTAGTCATAAGTAATTGAAAACCTAGGTACACAAGTGGATTAGCTCAAGTTGCCACAATATTGACATAGAAATTAGCAAGATTGATAAAAAAAATTGTAGAAGTAATAACATGGTGATGAGTATAAATCATTTACGAAGCACAGATTACTATATTCGGGACTGTAGGCTAGCGATACTATTCGGTTGCCCAAATCAAACTAAGCGGAGTGGGACTTTCACCTTTGACCAGCAGTTGAATGACGAACGTCTTAACCACTAAGATTCTTAAAAACTTAGTACATTTTGATCATATGGTTTTATTGAAATGCATTTAAATCAATAAAGCGTGAAATATCACTTGAAGGTTTTAAGTAATTGACCTACTCTCATAACTAAGCAAAAGTAAGCAATCATTCAGGCTTCGTCTACATTATATGATATCTATTGGACTGTATGCTGATGACTAACAAGTATGATAACTGATATTTTGTCGAATATGGTCTGACTGATGATCCAAAACATAATATTAATGTGACTATATGGTCGACAATATTTGACATTTAAAAATAATAAGATATTGAGTAGATGTGGTGCGATAAATACGAGATGTATTTGAGATAGTAACTGACTTTGAGCTACATCAATGGTTTCCGACTAATTGGATTCATAATAGCTTTTCGCGTAGACATGTTATATTTTCTTGTAGTCTAATGAATTCACTTCATCTTCAGTTCAAATGGTACACAATACTGAGAATGCGTAACGCAATTGCCAGCTAAGTCAATAGTAGTATAGTATTGCAAACAGATAAACTGATATAATTTTTACCTATCGCTCCACGCCTAACGCTTAAACAAGCTGCTTAACCAATCGTTGGTCACTGGCTGCAACGGACTGCATCTTCTGACGTTGCTCAATCGCCTTGTGGATCATATCTTTTGGTCAAAGGCTCCGGTTGTGGCCCCCTAAGAAACCACCTACTTCGATCTGGGAACCCGGGAAGTATCACAACCCGCACACAAATCAAGTGACTTGTGTGGTGTATATGTATTCGGTGCCCCTTTTTATCAATATTTATGTGTTCAAATAAATAAATAACCACATTTGGATATTACTTTGAAAATGATAATAACCAACACGTTTCGTTCATATTGTAGTTGTATTTCCCATCAACCCAAACAGTCAACCACTGTTAAGCATGTTTGTTCGTCAATAAATCACTGAATATTCTGATTAGGAGAAAAGTGGGAATCAGGAAACAGATCTAGCAGTTCCATCGGTAATTCACTAGCGAAAAATCCTCTAAGTTCAATTAAGTTTTCCTAGTTTGATGAGGTGATCAACGCTCAAAGCCTTTACTTTTCTATATCAAACCAGCTATTATTACAAACTGGCCACAAAGCAATACTAGGTTTAGAAGATGCAAAATATCTTAAACCCCCTTACATACTATTTAAGATGCATATAAATGTATCTCTGTCAGCATTTTCAGCTGTGAGGAATTTTACCTGGACATTTAATCTTGGTTAGGTATCTATTTACTAACAAAACCAATCATCAAGGGAGTGGCTAAACAATTATACACCTTTAGACACATGGTGAGGAAGACACAATAGACAACCCTACAAAAGACTTCAGTGAAAATTTCCTGTTACCTTAAAAGTAACTGATTAGCCTTAAAAGCATTTTTCAGTAGGGTAATGCACTGGTCTGGAACCTGCTGAATTGAGAATAGCAACTCAAGTCTCATATTTAGACATAATAACACGACTGAAAGTTTCTTGTAGGCGTATTTACTATCCGGTATTTAACAGAACATGGTTGTTGTATTTACCATAAGACTCAGAAATTGTTCCGTTCGTCAGTTTTTTAGGCTTCGGTTTGATGCAGCATAAAAACGAAACCAAGAAGCTACTGTTCAGCTTAACACTGTTTTTATTATTACCGTAAATTTACTATTTATCAATTTTATTTCCACGGTAACACAGTAAAAATAACTAAAACGTTTACTCAATTACAGATGCTGTTTACCATGATTATAGTCTGAGTAGAATGGGAGCGAGATATAAAAAGTAATAAGCGGTCTAACGAATTGACAGAATAACTTCCTGAAGACATTGTTGGACAAAGCATTAGAAATGGAAATGGTGATTGAAGCTCACGAAGTGTCTATAACCTGTGGGTGGAATCTGGAAGTAGTATGAGTGGAGGTCACAGTTCCACGCATTCTCTAAACCTTCGGTCTTAACATACCCTTGGACTGTCACAACTTCTCCGTTCCTTTAGAAATAAATTCGTTAGCTCTTAAATTTTTATTGCAATTAACACTAGCAAACACGGATTCTTTGGAGTTAAGGAACTGACGATACCACCCAAATAATTATGCAAATGCGACATGGTCAGACAACCTATGATAAACTTCCAGCAACTGAGGAACGCAACGCTCAAAGTATCGTGTTCTCTTTCAAAATTCAATATAACTACTATGATTTTTGTAAACTTGTATTCCCAGAAATAATTCTTCTGATAATTGTGTAGACAGTTTGTTACTGAAATGAAAAGAAAGTTTCACAACTAAACCACTAATCTAAATGGTCCAAATGGTTCTGAACATAAATGGTTCAAATGGTTCAAATGGTTGAAGACGGAATAGAAGACGCTTTCGCTCAACGGGCTTCCGTGTCTAGTAGCAGTAAATCACCAATACCTCCAGGTATGGACCTGTGTATACTAACGATAATAGAGGAAAAACAGAAATTGGCAAATCATAATAAGATGTTATCCTTAATCCTTAAGAATAAGCCAAGTGTCCTCTTGAAGGACTCCTGTGAAGTCGCTTGAACTAGCTCAGTCGGCAGCCAAATCCAGCATTTGACAACTCCTTAGGAGTAGAAGTTTTGTCTACAGTCCGTTCTACCGTGTTGTGTCTCCAGTTTCTGGTTGTTACCCTTAGGTTAATATTGAGACTAAGCTTAAGTAAATGTACAAGAGGATGACCAAAAGTGTTAGGGATACTGTAAGCCATTTGAAGGTCAGCTCTTAAACGCCTATACTCTAATGAGTAGAGGTAAGTGATCGGAGGCGCTCTTCTTAAGGCCTGAATTTGAGTCCGCGAACTGATTTCGTGGCATGCCATTGGATACGCTCCAGAGTGTCCTTATCCTATGGAGGTAGTGGGGAAATACTATGTTTCTGTATTCTAAATGGGGGGTACGAAAATGCTGAAGATTATGTGAAACGTTCTCTGTTCAAACTGGCCGAAATCGCGCATCAGTGTTATCAGTGCTAAATTTGCTCGAAAAACATTTTTGTCACAGTTAGATTAAGACTCCAAATAGTAGGGTACCAGCACTCCTAAATCTTTTTCAACTTAGGATACTTCCAGAGAGGAGTTTCCTAAGTTGTAACTATAGTCTGCAACTTGTCGCAGATGGACTACTTTGCACTTTTAAGTGTTGAAGGCAAGTCCGTTGTCGTCTGCCCCAACATTGAAGTCGAGTCAGATCCTCCTGAAGTGCCAGTATGTTTTCTTGATTGCGTATCTCCCCCTAAAGGGATAATAAATAGTCGTGTAAACCATCGCATATCAGAGATTCCATAATTGTTGAGGGTATTAAGTGAAGGTTCGCTGCGTCGATGTTTTTTGAAAATTAGTGTGATGTGAGCCAGTGTCCAATTTCCTGGTAATTTACCTCGGCTTAGCGAATGTAAGAACATCACGCTAAGCGGTTATGTCAAGATTGAAGCTGCATCCCTCAGTATAGAAGAATGAACCATATTCGAGCCAGAGGAAGTGTTTGTTTAGGTACTTTAGTTTCCAGTCCACCGAGCCAGCTCTTGAGTTCACTTCGGAAAGTCCTGTGGAGTTGCAGGTGAAGCCTTAATCAATATAAATAGTGTGGGTCGGTAGAAATGTCAAACAGTGCTGTTCTGCCAGAAGGTTAGTGGCACCACCGTCGTTGTTGGTTGGATCATTAAGATCTAGAAGTTGAGAAACCTCGGTTTTGGCTTGTTCAAGAAAGAATGACTGACGGAATAAGCTTTTCAAGTCGGTGACAGACTTGTCAATTAACTTTATCTGATACTGAACCCTGCCTTCTATTACTACCTCTGTGCATATGTTTCTTACTTGTTAGTATCACCTGTATGCGCTGTTTGTTACCAGTTCTTTCGTATTCTGTCCAGTAGTGCATTTTGCGGCATAACAAGCAAATGTTGAGATTCATGATGACTGTAGACTTTGGGGACGTTTAGCGGAACTGACTGCTTTTCAGCACATAAGATTGTGGGCAGCAAGAAATCCCAATGATCATTCACATCAGGTTGAGAGTGAATTTCGCAGTCCACCTGCTGTAGATTATTCTGTAAACTTGACACATCTAACCGTTTGAAACTCGAACGCCTGTTGATAGTAGGATGTCTTAGCTCAGTCTTACTGATAGAACTGAAGGTTATGATGGCTTGATAACTTTTCCTCAGAGGGGGTCAGTATTGAGCGATTGTCAGTTCGGAATTCTTTGTTTGTAAAAATGCCATGTGTATTCGGAGTCTGAGAATCCTTTGACGCCTTTGTAAACCGACCCAGTCAAACCAAAAGTCAGAGACGAAGGGACCGGAGATATATTTCGAAAGCTATCGATATGTCGAGAAGCGTTCGGTCTAAGCCTGCGAGCAGTTGCAAGGACCTTCAGCTAAGATGTGTCCAGTAAAACTTATGAAGTCAGTATCAATGTCGAAGACATAGAGAACTGTTTGTTCTAAGGATTTACTTACCACTATGGGATAATAGTTATCTGAAACACTGGCGAATTCTCCCGAAAATTGGTTAGGGATAGATAAAATGAAATTTAAAAAATCATACAATTGAATTAGAAATCAGGTAAAAGGTAACATCTGAAAGACATGTACAAGGAAAATTTGTCTTATTAAAGGGACTGCCTGTTAACTTCTCATCCTGTTTGACCCTAACCGCGTAATAGGTCATCCTTTTAATTTGTTACAATTCGGCTATCCGATGAACTGTTACCATTTGCAATAATCTTCGAAGTGAGTGAGGATAAAGGTACAACAGATATGTCCCGGTCAGCTTTTCGTCAGGTAGACCCAAAACAGTCAAAAAAAATTAATAAGCGTACGTATTGCCAATAATTCCGTTTTTTCGGTGCCATTTTACTGATCATACAAAGGTGTCTCATTAAGCAGTTGTTTATCTGGATTGTTAGCGTTTTTTCAGCGAGTTAGTTTGCTACTGGATGAAGTCGCTAACCCCATGCCCGAACCTCCTCCTTTACTCGGGTTTGGGACTGGCAGTAACTCTAAAAGAGCCGCAGGCAAAAAAATTCAAACCGTTTAAACTCTGCCGTTC
>NW_017386030.1:1215871-1242644 GCF_000237925.1 Schistosoma mansoni | reverse complement strand
TGCATAAATTCTCTGCTAGGCCTCAGACAATACTGACCATGTAGTCCACTTCGAAGGTTGAATTTTCAACTTATGACATTGTGGTATTTGTATGAACCAAAGACTCCTTTGTATTGATGACTGCTTGATTTCGAATCCCAAATACAATACATTCGTTCTTGTTCATCTAATACTTCTTGATTAAATTGCGTTGTTTCTGGGATTACTAGTTTATACTATAATCCAAATACTCTTAATCATCACAGACACTTTTCACAATTGTTTGCTGTACGACATTTATCCACATTTACCTCTGGCCACCAACATCTGACCCCTGTTAGGGACTTCGTTTGCTCAACACCTAAATGTTCACTGTGAAGATCTTCAAGGACAGATTTCACAATGAAAGAGGAATAACAACACGGTCATTTAAACACAAAATACCATCAGGAGTGGTGGATAATTCATCCCGCTTTAAAAATAGACAGGAAATCAACGTTTCAGATTAGCATCCCGACCTTTCCGTATAGCACTGAGTATACATCCAAATTATCTACAAGTTTCTCTAATGAGATCTGGACGTCTCACTGGTAAAAGTTGCTCTAACAAGCAGTTGGAAGTATTGACAGGTCTATCTTGTAATGATTGTCGAGAAATGTAGTCAACGTGTTGAATCTGTTTGTCGCTTGTAGTTGGCGTCTAGTCGCGATCGACTATGAACACCACGACATGAAGATTACGTGCCAGGTATTTGGTTGGATCAATCCGCAGGCCAAAACACAGAACGCAGTTTACAGTTGTAATAAGATATATTTGTTGGCGATTTCATGGTATCGAAAGAACACCGAGATCGTGCCAAAGTTTACAAGCGGAACTACTGAGGTGAGCGAGTTCGTGCAAGGTCAGGGACAACGGGAGAATGTGTGCTTTTGGTACACTTAAACACAGATATGTCCCGGTCAGCTTTTCGTCAGGTAGACCCAAAACAGTCAAAAAAAATTAATAAGCGTACGTATTGCCAATAATTCCGTTTTTTCGGTGCCATTTTACTGATCATACAAAGGTGTCTCATTAAGCAGTTGTTTATCTGGATTGTTAGCGTTTTTTCAGCGAGTTAGTTTGCTACTGGATGAAGTCGCTAACCCCATGCCCGAACCTCCTCCTTTACTCGGGTTTGGGACTGGCAGTAACTCTAAAAGAGCCGCAGGCAAAAAAATTCAAACCGTTTAAACTCTGCCGTTCAAGTTGAAGGAGGAATTATGACGCCTCATGATGAAATCTGAGATTCTTCTGAAGTCACGAGGCCAATGCCCCTTCCTACGACCAGAGTAATAATTTTTATAAGTACATTATACAATGTGGGAGACCGGAAAGACCAGTCAAATAGCAATGGAAATGAGTAGATACAAATTGGTAGTACTTGGAATCGGCGAAACCCATTGTACACAAGATGAAAAGCAATGGCTAGATACGGAAGAGATGCTGCTGTACTGTGGTCACGAAGAGGAAAATGCTCCACACATTCAGGGAGTTGCTGTAATACTGTCCAAAAGAAGCACGAAATGCACTTGTAGGATTGGAATCTCATGGATGCAGAATCACAAAAGCATCATTCAAAACAAAGAAGGAGGGGGTCACAACGAAACGCCAGTGTAAAACCACCGCCCATCCCACGATAGGACAACGGGGAAAAGATTAAGACTTTTCAAACGCCAATCATAAAGGATTTCAGAAATACCCTTCACTAATTTCGTCCCCGCACGCTGAACACGCGCAAGTGAGTTAGTATCCTTCATCAGACATGGACTAGCTGCATGGATACAGTACTCAATGTGTGGTCTTACGTAGGTGGGATATAAAATCCAAAACATCTCATCAAAGCATTTGAATGCTCGGCGAAGTGACCATAGCGTAAAATAACCTTTGGCAGCAGCTGCGTTGCAGTTGGCAGTTGTTTTCAAGTCGTGGTTTACTATTACTCATAAGTCTTTATGTTCCTGAACGCGTGGAAGAGATGTACCATCAATGGTACAGTGGTAAGTATTACCTTGTCCGATATGCAGGATCACACTTCCTGGAATTAACTTCTAAGCCCTAATCACGAGCCCATCTAACCAATTCCTCTAAGTCAGCTTGGAGATGAAAATAATCAGCCTAACTTTTTATTGTTCTTCAGATTTTAAGATCGTCCGCGAACAATAATGTCGACGGCTTAAACAATAGCGGCAGTTCATTAAGTTAGTGAGGGAAAAGTAGAGGGCCTAATATGGTGCCTTGGGGTACACCACTTTTGACCGGCTTCCATTCGGATAGCGTCCCATTTACCCTAACTCTCTGTCTGCGGTCACATAAGCAGCATCCTATCCATCCCTGTATAACACCTGTTATTCCAAAGCTCGAGAGCTTCTGTACAAGACCTAGGAGTGAAACCTTGTCAAACGCTTTGCTAAAATTTATATATATCGCATCGACAGGTAGGTCGTTATCTAGGACTGTTGTCCAATCCTATCTCGCAATGAGTAAGTTAGTTAGGCATGAACGCTTGTTACGAAACCCATGTTGCTCGGGAGTTAACAGATTTTACAAATCTATGTGACTTGGTAACTTAACTCGAATTATATTTTCAAGTAAATTAACGACTATGCTGGTCAGGCTAACAGATCGGTAGCTAGATACGATCGGCCTCTGACCACCCTTTAACATAGCACTGTTCAGAGGGTCTTTCCAAACTCTAGTAGTTGAGCGAGTGAAAGGGACATGTTGAAGAGAGTCGCTAGAGGTTTCAAAATAATGTCCACAAACGATGACAGCCAACGTTAATGTAGCCAATTAGTGCCCGGTATCTTACAAGGTTTTAGATTAGTTGTCAAAGGAAGAACAGTTTCCTCAGTCGCATGTACAGATCTTATGGGTTGTGTCTCTTTATTTGTAACAATACAAGTAGAGTAGACTTCACCAAAGTAATTTGAAAGTCTCCGCTTTTGCTAGATCAGATTCAGCTGGCAAATCGGAATTTTCGTGTAACAGTAACGCGGGAATGACATAACTACGTTTTGTTCGCCGTTTAACGCACGAAAACAATCTCTTCGGATAAGTACGGCTATCATATGCTAACTGTCGTTCGTAAGTGGTACGGGATTTAGCTATGGTCTTTTTACACATACTCCGGATTTTTTTATATTCGTACTTAAATGATGCATGCCTTGTTGACAAGAATAAGTCCCAGAAGTGTTTCCTACGCTTCAACAACTTCCAGGTTTCCTTATTAAACCATGTAGGGCAATGTGATAGCTTATGTGTTAACCATGGGATGAACGGTTGTGTTACGGAACCAAACGTAGCCTTAAACCTATTCCATGCATATTCGATTGATCCAGCAGTATCAATCGACCAGCCAATCGAGATAGCAAAGTCTGATTGCCGGAATACTAGCTCTCCAGATATTAGGACGGCGTGGAGCAGATTCAAATTCAATACCATGTGTCCGGAACTTAAAGGAAAGTACAACGTGGTCACTATTCACTAGTGGGGATAGTGTTGAATGTCGACGACATCTTCACCATGGTGTGTGAGGACAAGGTCTAGCAATGACGGATCATGTTCCATATCATTATGTGTCGGTTTTACGATACATTGTACAAGTGCACACCGAATAATTTTTGGTAGGAGGTCGCTATCGAAACCACCACCTGAAGCTGTGAGCTCTATCCAGTTGATACGTAATGCGTTGAAGTCTCCAAAGATGTGATAACATTCTGCCTTACTCCAAGGACAGATGTATCTTATTATAAAGTCGTCATCAAGACAGCACGGACTACGATATATTCCTCCTATAGTCACTAACCCGTTTCTAGACCTAATTGTACAACATGCTAACTCACATGTACCATTAAAGTGAGCCTCCGATATGATCGATTGTATGCGAAAGTTATCCCCAACATATAACATTAAGCCTCCTTCCTTGTGACTTATAACTCTATCACTTCTGATGCAGATGTAGCCTGCAATGATGATGGAACAGTCTATATCTACAGTGAGCCAAGTTTCTGTGACAATAATTACATCGGGACTTAATTCATCCACCATCAAAACTGAGCTCGGGCATTTTATTTCTAAGTCAGAACATCTATCAGAGAACTGAACATTGAGCCTCACATAGTTCCATTAAAATTCTTCCATATTTTTGTTTTTTTACGATCATGAGGGTCTAAAAGGATTAGAAAAAGTTAGACAAACATATTCTGAGCACAAAAAGTGAGAATATTGAAAATTTATTTCTTAATATCCACACAGACTGTCCACAACTATGAAGCTAAACCAAATGAAAAGAGTTAAGCCGAAAACTAGACATCGAAAATTTTCAATGTCCACCCTTTGGTATCTAGATATTAAGTAATACTTGTTGTTTCTAAAGTCTCAGTAGAAACCGTGTGATTTCAAATAAACATCTAACGGGCTATGTGTTTCCGCTCGTTTGGTCGGTTTTGTAAATTCTACTATATGTAAATATGAATTCGACATAGGTAAGACAACAATAATATAAAGTTTCACAATTGCTATTACGTGCTGGAGATAATTATCAGTGCCGACCATTAGAGGCCTTCTTTAGTTAATCCGGGGTCTTATAAATATTATGCTAACGTTCTGAATATTTCAGACAAACTCGAAAGTAATGTGCATTAGTTTGAATAACTCATTTACTCTGTTAATACTGCAAGTAGTTTGTTTGGAGAATGGTGGACCTCAACAGCATAATCCTAAAGACCTTTTATTGAGCATGTATTCATGCACATCTGAATGCATTTAAATGTCTCGGTCACTTTTTCATATACGTTAAGCAAATATAAATTTTATCAGGTACTTTTACACTAGTCAGTTTGAAAATTACTCTTGTTCACCCGGTCTGTGTCAAGTAAAGCCAACAACAATTTTAATATAAAGTATGGCTATCGAACAATGATACATGACAATGCAACAGATTGCTCTTAGCTTAATCTTACTCATTAGATGATAATTTTCCTTGGCCGGGTCGGTAAGGGCTGATCATGTCATGTTAAATCTCACTCGCGACTGAAGTATTTGTATTCTATGTTTAGGTTTATCCTAAGCCGTTTTGTTACAAAGAGAATATATAATCAAATATGATTTACTTTTCAAACAGTATTTCGCTAAATGTTTCAAATCTCCCATACAGTTAAGTCTTTTCCAGATGACATAACTGCAAAACAATATTTTAATAAGAGTGTAGTTTCAAATTGACTTTCGTTGTTCTTCTCATGAGACATATAAAGTTGTCTTTTTTACTTAAGATAGTAAAATATTTTTTACATAGCATTGCTCGAAAATGTTTACATTTAAATTCTACTGTAATTTAGAAGAAGTACTGGCATTGAGACAGTCTAGCATTCAGCCAAAGTCTTTAGTTGGATTTATCTTATCTTGTGGTATTCTTATCTTCCAACTAATTGAAACTTTTATAAATGACTAATGTGAATGACCAACAAGGTAGCCAAATGATGTTGTTAGTCTCAAAGCTTAATAAGCTTCGTCATAAATGATTTTTATTGGTGATTAAACTGAATATTGGTTCGAAAATTGTACTTTGTCGTCTTAAAAGAGGACCACTGTGCTCTTTTGTATTTTTATTCATCGGTGGGGTAATATAACATCTTGAACGGGGATATGACACATATTTGTTCACGTTTTGGTTCACTAGTATAAGTGGGTCTGAAACATCAACCCCGACTACACTGAAGGCATGTTTCAACAGGTCTACCGTGCAATCTCGTAACTTTTTAGGTACTTCATCGAGTTTACCCGTTATGTTAACCTATTACAAGGTCAAAAACAAAAAAAAGTAGCAATGGTTTTTATATCTGATTCCATCCGATCTACATACCTGCCAAATTAGCAGACAGTATGAATCTTATATATTTTGTGGTGTATCTTAATGATAACAGCATAATACAAGTGTTTAAAATGGAGAAAATCTGATGCAATGAACATGTTTCTTTTTAATAGCTCACAATTATATCCTTTTCATTATGTACCTTCAGCTATGACATACATACCTTTACTTTGAGATAACAGAACTCCTTTTAATGTCTAAATTTTTAGAATACGATTTTATTACAACCACTCTCTTAAGTTACCATTACTGTAGTTATCCTGAATCAACAGTTGGTATCCAAATTGGTGAATCTAGGTTTTTTGAAATGCCTTTAGTGTGAAAGATTTTTTTCGACTTGTATGGCAGATATTGATTAACGGCAAAGGTACAGTTTAAAAAAGCACCGTTCTTTAGTCAGGTGTCAACTGTTCCAGTGATAGAAAGCTTATGGTCAGTTTTATCGGCCAATTTATTCATAAAAAGCTTCAAGCATCTTTGAAAGCAATTCGGACTTTGTGTTGAGATTACGATTTCTGGGCAAACTTCTGGCAATGCTAATGTGACCTTGAGACAATTCGCCGACTTACTAGGGTCAAATAGGTTTGTAAATTAGCATAAAGAGTAATAATTAAGCTTTAGGGTTAGAATTTGGGGTAAAGAACCAAGGAAGGGATTTTTGTGACGAACCGATATCGGTTATAATTTCAAAATGCTACTTAGTAATAAGGTAGAATGAATTTCGTGCCAAACTCCAAGACTTTCTTTCCTTAATTCTTCTGGTTCACCAATAAGTTATATTCTTGCCTACTCTTTATCAAACCATGTAAATTTAATAGCCAAACTATTAACAGTTAAATGGTGGAAATTGTTGCAACTCTTACCCAGTGATTTCTCAAATAAATTTATCGCTGCAGTCTGAATATATTTGATGAACACCAATGATCAAGTTGGCTACTTAAGCTAAACCTAGTAGCCTAAAATGTGATAATTCCGAGTAGAAAATGAAGGACAGTGATAATTAATGATATGTTTCTGATTAAAACATTTTATTTCGATTCCGTTCTTATTTAGACGGTTTTTTTAAGTTATATTATAATTAGTTTTAAGCTATCTTTTGTGAAAATTCAAGAAAACGTTTTACAAACCATAGAGATTTTTTAATTTAGTCACCACTTATATTAATTATTAATATAAGAATTATGGGGACTGTAAAATTTTATTGAGATCACTAGTCTATCTTTCTGGACAACTGTACGAAACCTGGAAGTTCCGAATGGTTGTTTCATCCCGGCATGAAAATCCTCAGCTTATAAATATAAAATTAGTAAATTAATATGAGCTTCATTTGTCACTAGGAATCTTCTCTATAATTAAATATTATGACAAACGATTCCAAAAGTACAGGACATCTATACATACGTACTTTGAATGAATGGCTAGTATACGTTAGTTTTTTGGTGTATTGAATACAAGAGAATGTGTACTAAATAATGTCCGTTTAACAAATCTTAATCCGTCCTTTGCTTTTGAACACTTATTGGTAAGAAGTGAAAACTCTAATTTACTGTACAACACTTATTCTGAGATACTCTAAGCATCAGACAGAACATTTTGTTAAGCATTTGCTGCCATAAATAAACTATCAATGTATGCCACAGACAACCTTGGTTAAGTCGTCTTCTAATCTTGAATGACCATATAGCACAAGAAATCTATTAAAATACATACTTCGTTTTGTATGCCTTTGAACTCAGTATGAAACTTCATCTCATAAACTGTTATGAAACGTTAATAGTGAATAATGATCTATTTTTGAAAGATGAGTGTTTGATTAAAATAATAAATAATTTAATGGTGATCGTTGTCTCACTGTCTATTTAAATACATTAATTAGAACAGTGAAAAAGCTTGAACTTGGAGACAATTTCCATTCATACTCAATACTGTTATCCAATTTAAATGTTAGTAGGTTGAAACACAGTGGAAATTCTTTAAATCAAACTATTAACATTAATTCTAGGATTATCCAAGTTCAGATAGTCAATATCCAAAAGTCATTTTCAAAAGTCAATTATCATCCATCTACTAATTTAAATTTAGTTACTAACTATTCTTGTATAGCCAAGATTTAAAGTTACAACATATTGCTTTAGTCACTCAACACTTGTTCAGCTAGATATTGTTTTCGTATTTCATTTTAATTATGAAAATTAGACAGCCAAGTAGAGTATCATTTTATTTATTTACACAATGTACTTTCTACATTCAGATAGTGAAAAAAACTCGAATTTATAGTTCTAATCAAGCGGTTTTTTAAAACAGAGATACTATTTGAGTTTGTACTTACTCTCTTCCTTTGACCTTCAGGATTCCACATGAGAGCTTGTCTTGCGACACAGTTGGGTAATTTCCTTAAAGAGTGTCCTATCCACTTCCAACGCTTCTTTCTGATTTCTTCTTCGACTGGAATCTGGTTTGTTCTCTCCCACAATAGGTTGTTGCTGATAATGTCTGCTATCTAGTTAGTTCTAAACTATGTTCTCTTCTGGTTTCTATATGTTCTACCTATGTCAGGCTTTAGATATCTGAAACTTTTGTCTCCGTCTCCGTTGATTATAAAGGCTTCCAAAGTACATGCTGTCACATATTACTTATAAACAATCTTGTAAGTAGTTATATTTATTGCTATTTAGATTATCTATAATCTCTTATAGAAGAAAATGCTAATGAGAGTAGAATGTTTGATATTGAATGGAAAAATTGAATTTGACCTGAATACATGACAGAAAGAACAATACTCAGTTATTACGATACATGTAAATTTGTTATCAACTATACTATATGTATATTAGGGATATTTCTAATGACACTTTAAACCAAAAAAGTACAATCGTTTATTTTATACGAAAAAGTTATTTATTCCAATGTTACATCCAAAGATTCAACTTCATTCACAACTGATTGTCATGGATACAAAATGAATAATAATTTTCAAATTAAAGAGTCAAGTACATTTGATAATTCAATGAATTTTGATATTGTAATTAGATTTTTACGGATTGTTATACTTATAAGATGGTGGTTAGAGGTGGTCAACAGGAAACCCTGAATCCGGGTTTCGTGCTACTTGGCACTCGTCAACAAGGTGTACCTGTAATCTTGAGGCAACTGGTGCTCCCTGATGAATTCGATCCCGTGTCACTCAGCTTCACAGTCAGAGGCGTTACCACTGAGCTATTCGGGCCACGACCGACATCCTGATCAATAGCATTCGATCAACACTACGAAGGACTTGACACGCATGACATTGATCATCACCCAGTGATCAATCAATTGTGATTGTTATACTTATATTCAGGAATACAACTTATTTCATTGGCTTAGATCAAAAGTTTGGACTATTTATCTTCTTTTAAAATTAAGCCGTCTTAATAGTTAACTATGTTTACTCAAGGAGTATTGTGAAAGACCGACAAACTATTACTATGCTCAATACAACAAAATGGAAGTACTACATTAATGGATATATTTCCCTTATTGTATATTATCCCTTTGTGTATGATAGATGAAAAAAATAATTGTATCAGCTGAAATGATAGAAAATTTCTGTGGTTGAAGATTTGTGGCAGAGACTGATTAATAAGAGAAAGTTGTCATGTATATTTTAGAGTCGTTATAATTTGAGTTTGTACTAAATATGCCGTGATATTGTACTTTTGGTAGTCAGGACTCTTTACTACAGTAAAATATATAATAATGAATAAAGTCACAATTTTCATAGTTGAAAGTGTGGGTCAATTGAAGCTAGAACACCATGACAAACGTGGAAGCATTGGATGGCCGTTTCGTCCTCTTCTGGGACTCCTCAGCAGTACGCATCCCACAATAGGACGAAACGGCCGTCAAGCAGTGCTTCTAGGTTTTCCATAGTGGTCTAGCTTCAATTGACTCACACTTTCAATTATTTAATCCATGTCAAATACAATCTTGATTTTATTCCATTAAGTTAAACAAATTGATTAGTTTTCATTACCAATTAAGTACAACCACTGAAATAATAATAATAACTTCAATGGTAAGACTTACCTTATAGGAACTAAAAAAAAATAATATGAAAAGCAAAAACAACGGAAATAATAAATAGGGACAAAAAACAATAATTTTTTTTTGGGGGGGGGATGGGGTGGGGAAGTATTTCTTATATTCTTCCTTTTTTTATTGTGAGTGTGTGTGTGTTTTCTTTCAAATACATATATATACACAAAGACAAATACTCTTGATGGTACTCATGTACTATATTCATTCATCTTTACATTTATTTACTATGAAAGGTCATAAATATAAAAAATGTATATGTAAAAAACAAAGTACATAAAATGTAATTAGAATAAGTAACGCCTTAGATTATTATTATTATTATACAATAGTATTACAAGTAGCTTTACTACTACTACTACTACTATTACTACTATTACTTCCTTCATTATTATTATTGTTATTATCCTAATGAAGAAAACGATCATAATACTTAGAACAGTATGTCATTGGAAACTCTATTTATATTATTACTATTATTATCCTTGTTGTTATGCTTGGTGTAATGGTTATCAATAACAATGATAGGCATAGTATTATTATTATCATCATTTATACTATTAATGTGTATTGAAATAATTCACTAATAACATTTGAAAAAAGAAAAAAAGAAGAAAAACGATGAAAAAAAATAAAAAAAATAAAAACTTTTTTTTAAAAAACATGAAAAAAATTTTTTTGGTAAACAAAAAAGAGAAAAAAATAGAAAAAAACAAACAAATAGAAAGAGACAATAAAATTTATTATTTTGTTAAAAATTAAAAAAAAACTTGGTTAAAATAAAAGAATTTTTGAGAAATAACTTCCTTTGTATATTGCTATTTAATGTTTTGTGTATATAGATATATATAAATGAATAGATTGATTGATAGATAAATAGAAGATTAGATAAATTCACTTGCTATTGTTTTGTTTGAATCTACCTATTGTTATTTAAAACTGAAGTTGATCAGTCTCTTATTGGTATATATGCATGTTGTACGTATTCCCTTGATATTGTCTTAATTCACAAGTATTATAAGCAAAAATGGATAGTGGCTAGCAGTGGAATTCAGTTTGACGTGCATGTCGTCTTATTTGGAAATCATCAGCTGGATGTACCTGAATCTCATAGTTGATGTTCACTCTGGGACTCGGACCCAGTACCTTTCGCTTCAAATTCCATCACGTTATCCGCTCAACTACTGAGTTCTGATAGCCACTTGCTTGTGTCATATGCACATATTCTAACAACAGACTAATCAATTGCAGTCCTAAATAACAATAGGAAGATACAGGTAAACAACACCATGTAAATTTAAACTTCACCCCATTGTACAAGCAAGTGGCTATCAGGACTTAGTAGCTGAGTGGATAACGTGATAGCGTTTGAAGCGAAAGCTACTGGATTCGAGTCCTAGAGTAAATATCAACTCTGAGATGCAGATTAATCTAGCTAACGAATTCCAAGTAGGACGAAACGCGTGTCCTGGATTCCACTATCCATTTTTGCTTATAAAAGGCTAGATAAATAAATCTAAAATATGCATTAAATTCTATTCAATGAATCATAGTGATAAGTTCAAATTGAAAGTCATTTTTTTATTATAGAATAGTATTAACTGAAGATTTCTTGAAAAATTAAAAAAGTGATAAGTAACAGTTTTAAATGAGTTATTGTTTATAAATTCTCAATGGTATGTAAACACACAAAATTCTTCATTAGATTTTATATTATGGAGATAATTATATATAACATTACTTATTCACTAAGTTGAGTGCTCTGGCGTGAGACTGGTAGGTCCTGGGCTCGAATCTCGTGAGTAGAGGATCGTGGTTGCGCACTACTGACGAGCCTCATAATAGGACGAAACGGCCTTTCAGTGCTTCCAAATTTTCCATGGTGATCTAGCTTCAATTGACTCATGATTTCAACTATGAAAATTCTAATAGATAAATTTTTAACCTTCAGTGAGTTCGTAACATAACGTTACCACTATCGGTAATATATGTATCAATGCGATGGTTGAACCTGATTGTTTCAAGGTAATTTATAATTACATAGCGGAATAATAATAAATATATTTTTGTTATATCTCAATGACTAGAATAATTATATTTCTGACGTTTTGTAACTTGGTGCAAGTTACTTCTTCAGGGTAGATAAATAACCAAAATTCGTTACTTACAAACAAGTTATTTAATATCAGTTATCTATTTGCTCTGAAAACAACTGGAAAGAACTGAAAAGGATTTCCCAGGACAGAGGTTGGATGGAGGAAACTTATATGCGGCCTATGCTCCTCCACGAGGGGTAACAGGCGTGCCCAAACCGAAGCAGGTGATTTTCTTAAAAAGCCACACCTAAACGTCTAATCCACAAGGCAGTGGAGAATGGTGAGGCGATGCATTCCCATGCAAGCCAATGACCAATGGTTGATTCGTACGCGATTTGTTCTCTCAGGATACTGGAGCCCATGAGCACTATTAGTTTGGAATCAGGGTTTCTCAACTCCTCTAGGTGAACTTTCCGTGTCCACCAACCCAGTTAAATCGCCGGACATTCGTTTTTCGTCCTCTAGATTTCGTAAACAACACAGGTGCCGCGAGAAGACAGTGAGTGAAACTTCCCTGGAAGAGGTTTTATACGCGTGTCCATGTGAGAGCACTTCGAAAGAGAGAGGGCGGACCCTCTTCACTCTCGACCGTACCAAGGCATTTGCAGGCTATCTTTCATGTAAAAGATTTCTATTATAAAGTTGATTATTGAGAAGTAGATGTTTTATTCTATTCGCTTTGAACTATTAAATAATCAAAAACTCGGTAATAATTTCAATCTATCATATATACATAAAGTTAATCATTCATCATGAATGTTATTTACTATATAATACTAAACAAAACCAAATCCAAATTACATTAAAAGAATATAAGGTTTATTCAACAGTATAGATAAATTGAAAATCCATTGATACTAATAATTATTCAACCATTATAAGATTCTAGAATATTCATTAGTGTTCATTGTTAAAGAACTTTATAGTAGAATATAAAATAATCTTTCAATACTTCATTACTTACTTACTTGCGCCTGTTACCCCTTGTGGAGGAGCATAGGCCGCTCACCAGCATTCTCCATCCAACTCTGTCCTGGGAAATCTTTTCCAGTTCTTTCCAGTTGTTATTCATCCTTTTCATATCCGCTTCAATCTCCCGGCGTAATGTGTTCATTGGCCTTCCTCTATTTCGCTTCATAGTTCTTAATAATATCCCCCTCCTATGCCTGAACTATCAATTTATGATGAATGAAATGTACTAAAACACAAAAATTGTCTATTTTATTATTACCTTACACTGTTAATTTTTTTAAGGTAAAAAAAGACAAACAATCAACTTTAAACAAAGATGGATAGTGTCTATTAATGGAATCCAGGACACGCATTTTGTCCTATTTGAGACTCGTCAGCTAGATGTACCAGCATCTCAGAGTTGATGTTCACGAGTTCCAAATAGGTAGAAACTCAAGTTCTGGATTCAACTACTATCCACTATCCATTTTTGCTTATAATGCTTGTGAAGTAAGGCTATCTCGAGGCAATACGCGCAGAACGCACATATTCCATTAAGAGACTGATCAATTACAGTCTTAAATAACAATGGGAAGATTCAAACAAATAATACCAATTGAATTTAAACTTCAACCCGTTACATAAGCAAGTGGCTATCAGGACTCAGTAGCTGAATGAATAACGTGATGGTGTTTAAAGCGAACGTCACTGAGTTCAAGTCCCAAAATGAAAATCAACTTCGAGATTCATGTACATCTATCTAACAAATGTCAAGTAGAATGAAACGAGCATCTTAGTTTCCACTACTAGTCACTATCCATCATTACTAATAAAGGTTGTGACTTCGAGTAATATCAAGACAGTCTGCATAGTATGTATATATGCCAATAAGTAAGAGACTAATCAATTACAGTCCTAAAAATAACAATACCAATTAAATATAATCAACTTTAAATCGATGATTTTTATTTATTTTTTTAAAAAAAAATCAATACTAATCTATAAAATCAATAATTGATTATTGTCATTAATACTTATCATTATTTATAATAATAAAAGAAATAAAACAAAAAAGAAACTTTATATAAAGAAAAATAAATAAATAAACAAATTTTTGGATTTTTTTTGTTTATTTTATTCAGCTTTTAGAAAAATTAAAAAAAAATTAAAAAAAAAAACTATAAAAAAAATGATGTTTGAATATACAAGTGATTATTTAGCTGAAAAATTACGTGAAAATTGGTTAATACGTAATCATTCTAATGAATTCATTGTTAATATGGAAGAATATGATGATTCATTAACAAATTTAAATTGGTTACAAGTTAGTTTCATCTTTTTATATCTTTATATTACATAACTGATTCTCTTTTATTTTTTGGTATCTAAGATATTATTTATATCCAGAGGGGAGGGGTTGATTTTATGGATATTATAGTAATGTTAATAGTTAAGATCATAAATTTGATAAAAGAATAAAATGATTGTCTTAATAATTCTAGATTTTCTATGATGATCTAGATTCAATTGATTCATGATCATAACTATGAATATGATTTATAGTTGATTACTATTATGTAGTGTTTATATTTACTGTTTTAGATTTAGATATGTGTAGTAAGGACAAAAGGTCTACGGTCTATGTTATTCTTTTTCTAGTATGCTTCTATGAGTGTCCAGTTTTTTTCTTGAATGAGTCAATTGAAGGTGGGGACACCACTGCTTTGGGCTGTAGGTTACAAGTATTAATAATTCAGTGTGAAAACTTTGTATGCTACGGGTATTTTGTTCGTTCTTGGATTTTCTAATCGCCTAATATATCCTTTGAGATATCCTGATAAAAGTGCCTGTTGCGTTGGAATTACAATAATTTGGATATATTTGACATGGACCAATAATATTTACCGGTGTAAATCTAGTTCCACTTTCCGATCTATACTGAGAGCTGAAGTCAACAACTTCATGAACAAATTGATGAACTAGTTAACATTTTGTTCGTTTTCGCGCCATTAGTTAGCTGGTGAATATTTTTGATATAGAAGGAAAGAATTTGCGTTCAAATTCAACCGCACTGTTGAGTAAATATTTATTTTAATAGTTGAGATTATGAATCAATTGAAGCTAGATCACCATGGAAAACTTGGAAACACAGCTGAGGAGTCCCACAATAGGACGAAACAACCGTCCAGTGCTTCCAGGTTTTCCTTGATGGTCCACCTTCAATAGATTCATGATCTCAACTATTAAAATTACTATAATATCTACAAAACCCCTTCTGATATTAAATATTTAATATTTGACAAATACTTTAGTAATATTCTATTAGTGTTTATGGTTAGTAAATAAATGACAATAAATAATTGATCCAACATTCTTCAAATTTATAAAAATACTTATTCTAACAGATTTTAAACATCTTGACTAAATTTGAATGATCAGAAGGGGGTTTTGTGGATTGCTTGAAGTCAGACATTAACACCGTTGGATGTCGGCTCAGTGGTCTAGTGGTTAAGCGCTCGCGGGCGAGACTGGTAGGTCCTGGGTTCGAATCTCGCGAGTGCGGGGTCGTGGATGCGCACTGCTGAGGAGTCCCACAATAGGACGAGATGGCCGTCAAGCAGTGCTTCCAGGTTTTCCATGATGGTCTAGTTTCAATTGACTCATGATTTCAACTATGAAAATATTTAGATAGTTTAATGCTTTATATATTGCTCAAGAGGGTTTCAAATATTGTGGCAGCAACTGTAGAATAATCTTGGGTATTTATCCATTTCAAGATAATAATAATAATAAACATTGTATCTCTATGAATCATTAAAGTAGGAAATATAACGTTATCACAAATATATTGAGTCAATTCTTTATAACCATAATACACTTAGTATCATTGATTAACTTTTGTTAAACGTCAAACTAATTGGGTTATATGTCTAGGTTATCTTCAAGCTCTATAATATTTTCACCATTTTCATGTTACTCTTAATGTCTTAACATCATCTGGATATGGTTGTCATAGTAGACAGTGGGTGAAAGAACATAGTCGCTGACGGTTAGACTAAGTCCTGTTGACAACTGTAAATTTCACTGGTTCAGGGTAGAAGATATGTTGTGTCTCAGGAAATTGATCACAGTAACACAGTTGCATTCTTCTACGAAACCTTGATCTTGGTATTATCTTATACTTTTCAATACATTCTTTCATTGTGAACTGCTTTATGATATTTAATTTTTCAAGAGTAAAAGTACGATTGTTTCAGAACATTCGATTTTCATCTTGTTAATTTCACTTCATTGTACTAACTCGGATTGATACACTACTATGCTTGTTTATTATTTGTTTATCTGTATTTTCGCAATAACTAAGTTGATCATAGTTCTTAAAATCATAAATTAATTTACAATTGGTTTATCACTGGGTAGTGACTGATGTCATGTATTTCAGGTCATTATTTAGTGTAAAACGAATACTGTCGATCAAATTTTAACGTAACCATTAGTCTAAGTGACTCAACAACGTATGCAGTGTGTTGGGATGAGGTGTTAGTTGGAGGTGACTGACATAATAGGTCAGTGATAACGCCTGTGGTTGTGAAGCCGGATGACACATGATCGAATCTGTCAATTCCCTCAAGATTACAGATAACTCTCGCTGACGAGCGCAAATTAGTTTGAAATCTAGGTCCAGGATATCCTGTCGACTACCTCCAACCATTATCTAACATAAACTAATTTATTATGTTTTTTCACCAAGTATTCAATATTAGAAGGGATACTACCCCTAACTCAGGGTCTGGAAAGTCGGAGAAATGAAAATTTCGCAAATGCGATAAAAATGACCTTGGTGGTCTTGTATTAGTATTCCGATACCAGACAATTGGTTTTAAGCGTTCTTTATGCCTTGACGCTTCAGGCTGGGCTATTTTGCTTACTACCCTACATATGTGTTGTATGCAGTATAAGCTATATTGCCATGTAGAGCTGAAGGTCTTATGTGAGACTGGAGGTTCGGCGTTACTTCGGAAAGTTTTGCTGACTGTTCATGTGAAAAGTTGGTTTGCTGGTTAACCGATTTCATTCATACTGATGGTTCCTTTTCAGTGTTTTCAAGAGCTACTGTCAATGGAGCATTGTAAGGCATGTCGCCATTGCTAACAGTAATGAGTTTGACTGTCGTGTAAGCGGAATGGGTCAACTTTGGCCCGTTGATGCTGTGTATACTTGATTTACGCGATCACTGAACGGAATAATTATACATGTGATGTGAATGTGTATATGAATGGTGCGAATGGTCCACCAGGGTGCTTGGTACCTGTGTGGTCACGCCACAGGATTGAGCAGTACTGTTCAGATTGTAACGTTGAAGCCATATAGTGTCTGGTCTTCTTGTAGGGCGGGATTGAGCTGTACTGCTCGGGTTAAGCCTGAGCAGTTTCTGGTTCTCTTGTTAAACGGGATTGAGTTGTACTGTTTCGGTTGTCACGTGAAAGTCTGGATGGTGTCTGGTTCTCCTAAAAACCAATGCAAAATTACCTTGGCACACAAGGGTATATTACATAACTATAAAATAAATCTAATATTAGAATTAAACTAATGAACTGTTGATAAATATTGATTTTATGGATTCCCAAAGTGAAGAACACTAAGATGCAGGTAAATCCAACTGACGAGCCCGAAATAGGATCAAACACACACGGAGAACACCAACCCAATCACACTTGATGGCGAAACCCTGGAAGAGGTGGAAACATTCAAGTACCTAGGGAGCATCGTTGATAAACAAGGAGGATCGGATGCAGATGTAAAGGCGAGGATTGGCAAAGCAAGGGCAGTATTTTTACAATTGAAGAATATATGGAACTCAAAACAACTCTCAACCAATTTCAAGGTCAGAATCTCTAATACGAACGTCAAGACAGTCCTACTGTATGGAGCTGAAACGTGGAGAACTACTACGACCATCATCAGGAAGGTACAAGTATTTATAAATAGTTGTCTACGCAAAATACTCAACATCCATTGGCCGGATACTGTCAGCAACAACGTTCTATGGGAGAGGACAAACCAGCTTCCAGATGAAGAGGAAATTAGGAAAAGACGTTGGAAGTGGATCGGACATACATTAAGGAAATCACCAATGTGCATCACGACTCAATCCCTAACTTAGAATCTGGAAGAGAAGCGGAAAAGAGGAAGGCCAAAGAACACACTACGCCGGAAAATAGAAGCAGATATGAAAAGGATGAATAGCAACTGGAAAGGACTGGAAAGGAAGGCTCAGGACAGAGTTGGATGGAGAATGCTGGTGAGCGGCCTATGCTCCTCCACGAGGAGTAACAGGCATAAGTAAGTAAGTAACATGTCCAGGATTCCACTTCTACTCACCATTCATCTCCGCTTTTGAACTAATGAGCATTTTTAAAATGTAATAACTTTAAATGCTGTATTGTTAAATAACTAATCAAATCGTTTTCATTTAAAATGTTGAACTCCAAGCTGATTGGGTTATAAAGTCAAAAGTTAGTGTTAGCTTGGCTTGAATATAGTTTATGCCTTTCAGTATGATCTTGACTAAAGTAACAAGATAGAAGCATAGACAATTTGACCGTTTGTAAACTGTTTACACATCATAAGCAAAGATGAATGGTGGCTAGCAGTGGAATCTAGAACGCTCGTTTCGTCCTATTTGGAACTCGTCAGCTGCCTTTACCTACATTTCAGAGTTGATGTTCACTCTAGGACTCCAACCTAGTACCTTTCCCTTCAAAAGCCATCGCGTTACCCACGAAACGCGCGTTCTGGATTCCACTACTAGCCACTATCCATCTTTGCTTATAATGCTTGTGAATTAAGGCTATATCGAGGCAATACATACAGTATGCACATATTCTAATAAGAGACAGATTAGTTACAGTCTTAAACATCAATGGGAAGATTCAAATAAATAATACCAAGTGGTTGTTTACACATCATTTATTTCTCAAACATGTAATAGTTTAAGTTTAATCAATCTACTAGTCAATGTGTCTCGTTGCATCTAAATAGGCAGTTAATACTGTTAACAAAAACGATAACGTGAAATGTAAAATACTCACGGAGGTAATTCCTTTCTCCATATTGTTTAAAGTTCATCAGTTGATTTTGCTGATTAAATACTGAATAATGACCTGTCTGATGTTTATCTAGTTCTTATTGATAATCGAGTTCTACTCATCAGGTTACAGTATGATTACTAAAATAAGTGACATAGTATTAGCAGAGTGCCCTGCTTGATCTATGCTTCATACTAGCTGACATTCGCCAGCAATCTAGATATATCAGTTGCTCGTTGTAGCACTAGAAAACGTATTGTGTTCACTTAAGTTATCGTTGGGTTACTTAGGCAATTTATGACCTCTTGCATCTACATTAATTGATGACTAAATAATAATCAACCTAACATTAAACGTAGTATATAAAATGCCGAGTCACTTTAGCCAACATTGAAATCTGCTGGGGCCACTGGGTAAGTAATAGTGAGGTTAGGCGCAGGGTATTAAGGAATGATGGTAAATCAGATGATGAGGTTATGAATCTTCATCGACTGAGATGGTTGGGCCACGTGTTACGTATGCCTGAACACCGATTACCACGACGCGCAATGCTGACTAGTATTGTGGATGGTTGGAAGAAAGTTAGGGGTGGCCAAACCAAAACGTAGCATTAGTGCTTGAAGTCACTAACTTCTAGTCTGAACCATGTTGGCAGATACAGACTACTTGGTTGAGGTCCGCGTGACTATCGTAACCAATGGTTGGAGACTCTGTGTGACATGGCTCAGAATCGATCACAATGGCGCAAAGTGTACACTCTTTATCTTCCCTTAAACCTTGAGATTAAAACTGCTTCATATTTGTCTTTCTTCATGCACTATATCCTTATATGCAACTTTTCTTTTATATATTACCACCACTAAATTTACTACTTCTATGCATTCGGTGTTCATCTTGTTGTGCTAACGAGATGTGACAACTTGGACTCGGTGATCCCAGTAGATGCGAGCAATATTTCTAAGGCATCTATGGTCAAATACTAGTAACTTACGAGTATCTTCTACTCTTAATGGCCCCGTTTTGCAGCCGTAAAATAGAACAGAGTGAAATGCTGTGCAGTATACTCGTCCCTTAATTGATAGATGGATATCTCATCTTCGCCATATGTGACGTAAGTTAGCAAAAGCTAAAAGAGCTTTCTGAATCCGTGCTGAGATTTCGTCAGACACCAACCCATTAGGGCTGATCAGATTCCCAAGATAAGTGAAGTTGTTCACGCGTTCGACTACTTCACTCCCTATTCTTAGTTCAGGTGTTGACGCAGGCCAGTCCTGGAGAAACACATCCCAAACATTCTGGCATTGTTACTCAGTGCTAACAGAAGATTCTGCATTTTATCTGCGTCTTCACTAAACAGGACTATATCATCTGCGTATTCTAAGTCCATAAGTGAACCTCCTGGTAAAAGATCAATTCCTGAAAATTCAGTCGACGAGAATATTTTTTCCAACAGTAGGTCTATAATGTAGTTAAACAAAAATGTGGATAGTGGACAACCTTGTCAGACACCACTTGAGGTTATAAAATCATATGAAAGTTCTCCATAAGCTCTCAATCTTACAATAGATCAAATGAACTTCAAATAATTCAGTAATAATGCAGGAGAAGACGACTAGTGTAGCGGCAGCCTCAGCAGCAGTAGGTTTCAGTATAAACAAAGGGAAAAGTAAGACTCTTCGATACAATACAACATGCACAAATCGAATTACGCTTGACGGAGAAGCTTTGAAGGATGTGAAAACCTTTAGATATCTGGGTAGCACCATTGATGAACACGGTGGATCTGATGCAGATGTGAGGGCGAGGATTCCACAAACAAGAGCAGCATATTTATAACTTGGGAACATCTGGAACTCAAAACAATTGTCAACCAACAACAAGATCAGAATTTTCAATACAAATGTCAAGACAGTTCTACTGTATGTGGCGGAGTCGTGGAGAACTACGAAAACCATCATCCAAAAGATACAGGTGTTTATTAACAGTTGTCTACGCAAGATACTTCGGATCCGTTGGTCAGACACCATCAGCAACAAATTACTATGGAAGACAACAAACCAGATTCCAGTAGAGGAAGAAATCAGGAAGAAGCGTTGGAAGTGGATAGAACACGCATTGAAGAAGTCACCCAACTGCGTCACTAACAAGCCCTCATATGGAATCCTGAAGGCCAAAGGAGAAGAGGAACATAAAAAAACCCATAATGCCGAGAAATGGAGACAGATATGAGAAGAATGAACAAACGTTGGAAAGAATTAGAAAGAAAGGTGGAGGACAGAATGGGTTGGAGAATGCTGGTCGACGGCCTATGCTCCATTGAGAGTAACAGGCATAAGTAAGTAAGTAAGTAAGTAAGTAAGTAAGTAAGTAAGTAAGTAAGTAAGTAAGTAATGCTTCTAACTATGCATCAATCCTACCAAGATTGTGTATATACTATTCTTACAAATATCAAACCTTAGATCAACAATGTTGATCAATTTTGATCATAAATATAAAAAAACAACTAACAATTATTTAAATAACCTCAGTTCAATATTCACTATCAATAAAAAAGTAACTCATCTACATAGAAAGAAAGAAAGAAAGATGAAAAAAATGCGGGAAAAATAAAAAAAAGGAAACAAAAAATTTATTCAATATAGAAACAATAAAATCTAAAAAAATATTTTTTTGTTATTATTATTATAAAAAAGAAAAAAAAGGTTCAGGTCAACATATTGTTGTCAATTAAATTACACCAACAAACAAACAATAAAGTAACTGACTGAAAACTTTTAACAATAAAAAAATTTTTTTGTACGGTTTTATTTAATTATTGTCTTTTTTCTCAAAATTAAACATTATAAATTAATCTTAAATAAAGAATTATTGAAAATTAAGAAGTAATTACTTACACCTGTTACCCTGAATGGAGCATAAGCCGCCGACTAACATTCTTCAACGTACTCTGTTCTAGACCTTCCTATCTAAGTGTTGTTCATTCTTTGCATATCTGTTTTCATTTCTTGGTATAATGTGTAGTTTGGTCTTCCTCTTCTCATTTGACCTTGAGGACTCTATATGAGGGCTTGCCTTATAACGCAGTTGGGTGATTTCCTCATTGTGTGTTCTATCCAATATAGGATAATTTATCAATGCATATTCATGATCTTATCATCAAGGATCAAAATCATATCATTTATTCAATTAGTATTGTTTGTTTGAATCTTCTCATTAATGTTTAGGATTGCAACTGGTCAGTCTCTAATTGGCATATATGCATACTGTGTGTATAGCCTCAATATAGCCTAAATTCATAAGCAATATAAGCAAAGATGGATAGTGGCTAGCAGCGGAATCCACAGTATGCACATATGCTAATTAGAGACTGACCAGTTGCAGTCTTAAACATCAATGGGAAGATTCAAACAAACAATACTAATTGAATTTAAACTTCACCCCATTTCACAAGCAAGTGGCTATCAGGACTCAGTGGCCGAGTCGATAACGCGATGGTATTTGAAGTGAGGGTACTGGATTCGAGTCCCAGAGTGAACATCAACTCTGAGATGCAGGTACATTCAGCTGACGAGTCCCGCGTAGGACGAAACGCGCGTCCTGGATTTCACTGCTAGCCACTATCAATCTTTGCTTTCATATCATTTATGTTTAGTTAAAAGTTATTAGATGAATTATGAATATATATATTGTTTGTTTAATCAAATAATTATTAGAGTGAATGAATGATTACTTAAAAATAATCTCACTGTTAAGTTGAAATATCAGAAGGGATGCGCACTGCTGAGGAGTCCCATAATAGAACAGAACGGCCGTCCAGTGCTTCCAGATTTTCCATGGTTATCTAGCTTCAAGTGACTCATGAATTCAACCATAAAATTAAAAATATGTTCAGAGATTCAAACTTCTTGAATGAAATCCATACAGAAACTTTATTCATTAGTAGAAAGATTATACTAATTAAAATTACTTGATTACCCCTAAAACAGTAGTTATGACGAAAAGTTATGAAAAATAAGAAAAATCTTTTGTCAACAACTTACGTTACTTGCTCTACAGACAAGATATCCATGTGCCTGTTATAATGTGATTATAGTAGGTAATACTTCATTTTGTAATCACATTCGATTGATTACTAGGTGGTGATCAATGTCATTCGTGTCAATTCCTTCTTAGTGCTGATCAAATGCTATCGATCAAGTTGCAATGTGGCCACTAGTTTAGGTGGCTCGACACTGCATAGCATTCGATCAGCACTAAGAAGGACTTGACACGTATGACATTGATCACCACCTAGTGATCAATCGATTGTGATTACATCCCAGTCCTAGAGGAGGTCGGTCGCGGCTCGAATAGCTCAGTGGTAACGCCTCTGACTCTGAAGCTGGGTGATACGGGATCAAATCCGTTAGGGAGAACCAGTTCCCTTAAGAGTACTGGTACACCTTGCTGACGAGTGTCAAGTAGCACGAAACCTGGGTCCAGGGTTTCCTGCTGACTACCTCCAACCACCATCTAACTTCATTTTGTATTAATTATCCCAATATTCATGAAACATAACTTATGGAGGTAGAAGAAATTCAAAGATTAGAAGAATTTTGTCATAGGTATAGATGATAAGAATTGTTCGATTGAATAAAGTTGTTTTCAGTCACAGGATTATTACCAAACATAGAATATTGACTAAAAAGATTGTGCGTCTTCACAGACCGAAATGTTTGAGATAAATGTTAAGTTTTGTTAACCATTGTTCACCTTGATATTCAGTATTATTTAAGGGTATAATCAAATTTGGACAATACTAGAGACACTCGAATTCATGAAAGCATTCATCATTGGACCAAGTTATATTGGTAGATGCAGACTGCTTAATTGAAGTGCACATGTCAAAGACATTGAGTAATAAGAGGCAAAGTAAATTTAAATAGGGTATATTAATTTACTCGTTATTTAATACTAGAACCTCAGTTTCAAAATCGTTTTATAATTTCTATTCTGTGAATTCATCCTCTCCTCTGCAGTTCTACACTTGATATCTCATCTTTTGAGTATTATCGATATTATTACATCTATCCGTTTCATATTTATCTTGGTAATTTTACCTCACTTTTTTGATGTAGTGTAACAACCTTAAGTGATCCATTTTAGTATCCATGTCTTGATTTGTTTCCAACTGACTATCTACCCTCTATGAAATATGATTGATCATTGTCATGGCTTTTGTCAACTTACGTCACTTATGGCGAAGAAGATATATCCATCTATCAATTAAGGGACGAGTATACTGCACAGCATTTCACTCTGTTCTATTTTACGGCTGCGAAACGTGGCCATTAAGAGTAGAAGATACTCGTAAGTTACTAGTATTTGACCACAGATGTCTTAGGAATATCGCTCGCATCTGCTGAGATCACCGGATAAGTAATAGTGATGTTAGACTCAGGGTGTAGTGCCGTGCTTTGTTAATCATTCACCTCGATAACCGTTATAATACACATCTTGACGGTGCATAAAATCAGAAGGTAAAGAGAAGCGACAGCTACAGTTTTATTGACAAATGACACAGGCCATAAAGTTATAAGCACATGAGTAAATATCAGCGAGCAAAACAAAATGACAAGCATTGGAAATGGCGGGTAAGCCAACTCACTTTTATAAAGCGTTCATCAATTGTTTATAGTCAGACAAGAATAAGTTACAGATATGCGATGAATAGGATAAGAAGTGTACACACACCTACGGTCATATAAAAAATAGTCGGGGTTAATAAGTGAATAATTAACAAGGTCAAAACGGGACTCATAATGGATAGATAAATTGGCTTGTCCTGAAGCTATTATACGGTATATGGGCTTAACATATAAATCACCACCACTAGGATATTAGGGAATGATGGTAAATCAGTTGATGAGGTCATGAATCTTCATCGACTGAGATGGTTGGGTCGCGTGTTATGTATGCGTGAACATCGATTACCACAATGCGCGATCCTGACTAGTATTGGCGATGGTTGGTAGAGAGTTAGGGACGGCCAAACCAAAACATCAGTGTTTGAAGTCACTAACTTCTAGTCTGAACCATGTTGGTAGGTGCAGACTACTTGGTTGATGTGCGTATGACTATCGTAACCAATGGTTGGAGACTCTGTGTGACGTGGCTCAGAATCGATCACAATGGCGTAGGTGTATGCACTCTTTATCTTCCCTTAAACCTTGAGATTGAAATTGCTTCATATTTGTCTTTCTTCCGGTACTATATCCTTATATACAATCTTTCTTTTATATATTGCCACCACTAAACTACTTACTTCTATGAATTTGGTGTTCATCTTGTTGTGCTAACGAGATATGGCAACTTGGATCGATGCATATATGTGCCTGGTCCTACGTTGTAGCCGACTGACTGATATATATGGCTTTGTATCTGAAAGCACCGGACAAAATGCATTTGTCTATTCTAGGTTCAACTATTCAAGACATTCAAATGTAAACTTTGGCAACATTTATCTTTATTATTGATATTATTCTTCTATTAATTTCAATATATGCAAATAAAATATAAGTTTGTAAGGCAAAGATGGATAGTGGCTAGCAGTGAAATCCAGGACGCGCGTTTCGTCCTACGCGGGACTCGTCAGCTGTTTGTACCTGCATCTCAGAGTTGATGTTCACTCTGGGACTCGAACCCAGTACCTTCGCTTCAAACGCCATCGCGTTATCCACTTGGCCACTGAGTCCTGATAGCCAATTGCTTGTGCGATGGGGTGAAGTTTAAATTCACTTAGTATTGTTTGTTTGAATCTTCCCATCAATTTGTTAGGACTGCAACTGATCAGTCTCTAATTGGCATATGTGCATACTGTGCGTATTGCCTCGATATAGCCTTAATTCACAAAACTCTGAGATGCAGGTTCATCCAGCTGACGAGTCCCAAATAGGACGAAACGCGCGTCCTGGATTCCACTGCTAGCCACTATCCATCTCTGCCTTCCATAAATTAATAAGTATGTCATCCATTATAGAATAATCACTATCCGACTTGGTCGGTGCAAATTGACTATCGATAAGATGCGATTAAGAGTAAGATAATTGATTTATTGAATATGATAACCTCTCAGTTTTACATATGCTTTTAATTCAACAGGATTGTTATATCCAAACAATTTCTAATATGTTCACCCAGGTTTTATATTTGTTTGCGATGAAATTCGTTTCTAAGTTAGTGTTTACATGCAATTAATGATCATCGAAAGATGGAACTCTATGAATAGCAATATTTTTCCAGAAAACTTTATCTAAACAACAGGGAGACAGGTAGTTTAGAAGAGGAATATTGACCAAATAATAAGATTTTAAAAGCAACTTTGTCTGAGGTCAGTCAATAATTACTTGTGAATAGAAATTTTATGAATTCCACCCAACAATTAAGTAAATAGGGGTAACAAAAAATTTCGTTTCACCTTACAATACATCAATCTTATTCCTTTCAAAATACTTCACATTTATGATAATATGTTCTACATTGTGGCCTGATCTTAGTTCGATAACCAATTAAACTAGGGAGCACCGGAGGGTAAGGATATTCTCAGCAATGCTCAGTCATGATCCTATAAGGCGACTGAAACGAAAACTTTCAATCCCGTGATAAAAACTATAGAAATTCAAAAATCTTGAAGA